>NC_143069.1:25441212-25592727 GCF_052426305.1 Pelodiscus sinensis | reverse complement strand
AAAAAAGTAGCCTTTTTTCGAAAGAACTTCCCCTGCGTCCAGACTCAAGCCGCGTTCTTTCGAAAGTAAATCGAAAGAACGTGGCTTTTCTTTCGACGGCGGTACACCTAATTCTACGAGGAAGAACGCCTTTTTCGAGGGAGATCCGTCGAAAGTAAGTGAGTGTGGACGGGGGGAGCCCTTTTTTTCGAAAGTATTGGCCTCCAGGAAGAAGCCCTGGTGGACAATCTGGGCCATGGGTTGCATGTCTGTGGTTCCTGGCTGCAGCCATTCCTTAAAGGGACAGGCACCTCACAGCCACTTGTTGCAGAGAAGGAGCCAGAGCACACGGCTACTTTGCTGCAGCATGTCCCAGCCCCAAGACCGTCCTGGCCCTTCCAGAGAGCCTTCTGGGGACCCAGCCAAGGGCTCCAAGCGCCGGGCACCATCCTGGTCTGGCGCAGAGATCAAGAGCCTGCTGGAGCTCTGGGGAGAGGAGGAGGCCTTACAGGTCCTCAAAAGCCGGCGGCGAAACGCAGATATTTATGGCCGCATGGCTGAAGCCCTGGCCCAGAAGGGCCACTACCCTCGCACCCAGGACCAGGTGCGGTCCAAAGTAAAAGAGCTGCGCCAGGGGTACGTCAAAGCCAGGGAGGAGAGCTCCCGTTCTGGGGCAGCCCCCCACTACTGCCCCTACTACTCTGAGCTGAACCAGATCCTGGGTGGCAGTGGAGAAGCACGCACACCATGGCGGTTCGTACAGTCTGGATTGGCAGACCCCATGGTGGACGCTCCCGAGCAGGACCCAGAGCAGTCTGGAGACGGGGACATGGTCCCAGAGGAGGAGGACAGTGAGGAGACGGCGACCCTCACCCTGGAGCCAGTCACCCAGACCCCAGAGGCCTCCCAGGCATCATCTGGCGCAGGAGAGGAAGCATCAGGTGAGTGCAGTGAGGTTGTGTAACACCCGGGGGGGGGGGGGAGGTAGGTGGGTGCACAGTGGGTGATGCACAAGGGAAACCTGTCATGCTCAGGCTGATGCCCAGGTCACACACACACACACAGTGTAACCTTCAGAATGTCTGATTCCCCTGTCTCAAGGGAGAGGGCATGCCCTTTTGGACAGCTGTTGCACACATGACTGATTGTGATAGAAATGTAGCCGTGTTACTCTGATCTGAGGAAGTGGGTCTGGCCCAGGAAAGCTCATCCCCTAATAAACCATCCTGTTAGTATTTTAAGTGCTACAGAGTCCAGTTTTTAGGACTGATTGTGTGTTCTTCTTTTCCTCCACAGCCAGACCAGCCGTGGAAGAGGGCCGCAGCACCCCAGCCCCACCTCCATCTCCATCTCGGGGACATGGGAGCCGCAGACACAGGCGTGTCTATGCGAACATCCTCAGGCAGCACGTGGAGGCCGTGCAGGAGCTGAACTCCATCCTCAGAGAGAGGGCGGAGGAAGAGGATCGCTGGCGTGACCGGCTCATGGACGAGCTGGTCCTGCAGCGCACGTCCCTGTGTGCCACTCTCAGGGAGGTCTGCGGCTTGCCTGCTGCTGTGCCTGGTCCTGCTCCTCCAGCACCCCATGACCCCACCCCACCAAACCCCCCTTCCACAACAGCATCCCTTTCCCTCCTTGGACCTCCCTCTCCCCCAGCCCCCCCAGTTCCCCAGCCCCTCTCTCCCCCTGGCCCTCCTCTCCCCCAGGCTTCCACGTCCTAAGAGCACCCCAGCCAGCCAACCGACAGGTGCACCACCCGATCCCGTAGCCGTGGAGCACCCCAAACACGAGGCCCAGGCAGGAGAGGGAAATCTGGCAAGCACCGTGCAACCTGATCCCCTTCCCCCCTCCAGGTTTCCAGTCCCCTTCCCCCCTCCAGGTTTCCAGTCCCCTTCCCCCCTCCAGGTTTCAAGCACCCCCATCACCCCAGTTAAAGCACAAACAAAGGGTTCAACAAAATGTTTCTTTATTGTAAATAGTGTTTTCAACAACAAAAATGAAAAAAAAATGTGTTATGTTTGCTACATTTATACTATTGTTTGAGAATATGTACAAAAATTAAACAGAACATTTTATTTTGCAACACACCCTGGTGTTACTGATGTGTCCAAACAGGGTCAGGAGATGGGTTGTGGAGGGAAGCTTCTATTGGGCCAGGGCCCAGTCCCCAGGCAGAAGCCCCTAAGTAGAGTCAGTGGCCTCCACTGGAGAATTGCTCCCGGAGGGCCTCCCGGATGCCAACAGCAGACCGGTGAGCCTGGCGGATGGCAGCTGTCCGGGGCTGGGCAAAGTGCCTCTCCTGGCCATCAGCACCTCTACCCCACCCTGGTAGGAAGGCATCCCCTTTCCTCTCCACCAGGTTATGGAGAACGCAACACGCGGCCACCACCTCAGGGATGTTGCTCTCCCCCATGTCGAGGCGTGTGAGCAAGCACCGGAATCTGCCTTTTAAACGTCCGAACGCACATTCCACCTGGTTGCGAACCCGGTTAAGGTGAGCATTAAACTGCTCCTTGCTCGCATCCAGGTGGCCGGTGTAGGGCTTCATCAGCCACGGCATCAGGGGATAGGCGGCATCAGCCACTATGCACACCGGCATGTGCACATCCCCAACCGCAAACTCACGATGTGGGAAAAATGTTCCTTCCTGAAGCCTCCGGTAGAGGTCCGAGTTCCTGAAGATGCGGGCATCGTGTGCCCGCCCTGACCACCCAACACAAATGTCCGAAAACTGGCCACGATGGTCGACCAGGGCCTGGAGGACCATAGAAAAGTAGCCCTTTCTGTTGATGAATTGGGCTGCTCGATGGGGCGGTGCACGGATTGCAATGTGTGTCCCATCGAGCGCTCCTCCGCAATTCGGGAAGCCGAGGGCAGCAAAGCCGGCCATGACGCTGTCCAGATCTGGTAGACAGATGAGCCTGTTGAGCAGCTCTGAATTGATGGCCCTCACCACCTGCAGAACGAGACAGACAACAAAATGTTAGAAGGGGTGCCTTATCTCTTAGGAGGAGAACCCACCGCCCACCTTCCCTCTCAAACACCCCGGGAATCCCCTCCTCAGAACCCCCCCCCCAACAATTCAGGGTGAGTGGAGGAGCTCCCTCCCACTCCCACTCCACTTGGCCCTTCCTGACAGTCTCCCTTCCCCCCACCCCAAACTGTGACTGTCCCCAGACAATGACTTACCTCCATCAGGATGGATCCTACGGTAGACCTGCCCACGCCAAATTGGTGTCCCACGGAGCGGTAGCTGTCGGGGGTTGCCAGCTTCCAGAGGGCAATGGCGATCCTCTTTTCCAGGGGGATGGCGGGCCGCAGGTGGGTGTCTTGCCGTTGCAGAGCAGGGGCGAGCCAGGTACACAGCTCCTGGAAAGTGGTCTTTCGCATCCGGAAGTTGCGTAGCCAGTCTCGGTCATCCCAGATCTCCATCACGAGCCGGTCCCACCAGTCAGAGCTGGTGTCAAACCTCCAAACACGCCTGTCCACGAAAAAGTTTGGAGGCAAGGGCAGTGCGGCTGCTTGACGGAGGAGCCCCTCATACCTCTGGTCTGGGTCCAGCTCGGGAAGTAGCCTCATGACAGTGTCATGCAGATGCAGCAACAGCTGCAGTATGGTGGTGTGGGGCCATCGCCTGCCCAAGGGCAGCTCTGGCTCCATGCCAAAAAAAAGGGTCTCAAAGCGAAAAACCTCAAAAGAAAAAAGCTGCTGGGGTGTCCCAGGAAGCTGAGCACTCCAAAGCAGCACTGCAATGCCTTGCTTACTTCCTCGAGGGACAGCAAAGGCAGCTGCAGGAGCAGAGCAACGGGTGTTCAGGAGTGTCCCTCTCACCACGCGTCTCTGCAAAGGGCAGGCAGGCAGCACCCGGAAGGAAATGCTGCCCCCATGCCCTGGCAGAAGCAGTTCCGGGTGGCTTTCAATTTCGAAAGAGCGTCCAGCAGTCTGAATTCTCTTTTTCGAAAAAGCGGATCGATTTTTCGATCCGCGTATTGTAGTCTAGACGCGCTCTTTCGAAAGAAGCCTGCAGTCTAGACATAGCCAAGGAGCTGTCTGCAGTGCTGCCACTCTCTCAGGCAGCCTGTCTCCTGGTTCTGCATACCTTGTGGCCTCCAGAGACACTGACTGATACTGGTCTTTCCGCTGCTTTTATAGGACTTTCCTGGCCCTGATTGGTTGCTTCTCCCACAGCCACTCCAGTCTGTCTGGAGGACTTTTCTATTGTGTCTCTAGGGTATGGTCAGACCATAGGGCCTCCAGGAGGGGATCCCAAGGCCAGGTCAATTGCATCACGTTCCCTTTGTCTGTAAAAATGTTTATGGATGAAAAGAATCATAGAATCGTAGAATACTAGGACTGGAAGGGACCGCGAGAGGTCATCGAATCCAGGCCCCTACCATCATGGAAAGACCAAATACTGTCTAGACCATCCCTGATAGACATTCATTTAACCTACTCTTAAATATCTCCAGAGATGGGGATTCCACAACCTCCCTGGGCAATTTCTTCCAGGCTGTGTCTAGACTGCATCCTTTTTCTGTAAAAGGGATGCAAATTAGACACATCGCAATTGCAAATGAAGCGAGGATTTAAATACCCCCGCTTCATTTGCATAAACATGGCTGCCGCTTTTTTCTGGCTCGGAGCTTTGCCGGAAAAAGCGCCAGTCTAGACGGGGATCTTTCGGAAAATAAAGCCTTTTCCGAAAGATCCCTTATTCCTTTTTTTAAGAGGTATAAGGGATCTAATGGAAAAGGCTTTATTTTCCAAAAGATCCGCGTCTAGACTGGCGCTTTTTTCCGGCAAAGCTCCGAGCCGGAAAAAAGCAGCAGCCATGTTTATGCAAATGAAGCAGGGGGGATTTAAATCCCCACCTCATTTGCAATTGCGATGTGTCTAATTTGCATCCCTTTTACGGAAAAAGGATGCATTCTAGACACAGCCCTAGTGTTTGACTACCCTGATAGTTAGGAACTTTTTCCTAATGTCCAACCTAAATCTCTCTTGCTGCAGTTTAAGCCCATTGCTTCTTGTTCTATCCTCAGAGGCCAAGATGAACAAGTTTTCTCCCTCCTCCTTATGACACCCTTTTAGATACCTGAAAACAGCTATCATGTTCCCCCTCAGTCTTCTCTTTTCTAAACTAAACAAACCCAATTCTTTCAGCTTTCCTTCATAGGTCATGTTCTCTAGACCTTTAATCATTCTTGTTGCTCTTCTCTGGACCCTCTCCAGTTTCTCCACATCTTTCTTGAAATGTGGTGCCCAGAACTGGACACAATACTCCAACTGAGGCCTAACCAGCGCAGAGTAGAGTGGAAGAATGACTTCTCATGTCTTGCTGACAACAAGCAGTATAAGAACCTCTATAGAGTAGTGAAGGAAAAAAGAGCCTCTTCCCAGGATTATCCCTGTCCCTGTCCCTACAGATAGAATCATAGAATCATGCGGAGTATAATTTGATGTATTTCTACAACAGGGAATATAAATAACAAACCCACACCACTAGGTGGAGGCAGATATTTTGAGGAGTTTGTGAGAAAACTTTCAAAAAAGAGAAGTAATATTGGAATTCTGCTTTAAGTCATTTGGCTCACATCTCAGCAGAGTGATCTGTACAATGCTGGATCTTTAATTTTTTTCCATGAAAGAACCTGGTTAAAATCTTTTAAATAAATCATGTTATTTCCACTCTCCTATTTGTCTGTGCTCTAATAGGGATAGAAAAAATATAATTATTTGCTAATAATGGCTTATATTTGAATCAGAGAGTTAGTAAAATTATTTAAAAAGGAAAATCTCTCTAGAAATGCATATTGTTGTTGCATCAAATTCTGCCGTCCTTGCTCAGATCCTCCCAGGTATTGAGATTCCTGGCTCCCATTGGTTTCAATGGAAATTAGTCTAAATACCTTTGAAGATCTGGGCCTCATACCCTACTCTGACAAAACTTAGGTTGAATTAGAGTCAGTCAAACGCTGAGCGGGATTAAGGTGTGCATCTTACTGCACATTGTACAAAAGCTTCTTGCTATCAGTCTATTTTTTGCAGTACAGCTGCTCCCCGAGTTGCAAATGGTCGAGTTACGACCGTTCGCACTTACGACCAAAGCTCCCATGGAGCAGTCGTAAAGGCGGTCCCCGTGTTACGAATGTGACCCGCGCTTACAAACAGCGCGGTCACGTGTAACTCAATGGGGTCCAAGTTACAAACTGATCGAGTTACAGCCAAGTGTTTGGTCTGTAACTCGGAGAGAGGCTGTAATGTTTTTTCTGTATTCACCAGTTTTGTTTTCTTGCCACCTTGGACATGTTGGACTTTGTACATAATGGTGAATAAATGGTATATTTATCATCCTCTCTGACTGTAATGTGTTTTGAGTGATGGCAAATTGTCAAGCCATATTCAGTACAGGCTGATCAATTGATACCTATTAGTGAGATAAGCATGTGAATTGTAAGCCCAGGACTTGCTAAGGGCAGGATCCCACTACTACTTGCTGCAGGACAGTGTGCGTTGCTGCAGAACTCTTAGTTGTGTATGTGCACATGACTTGTTTTTGTAAAAATCTGGCCCTGGGGCAAATAAACTAACATTCAACCAACGATTCAGCTTTTTATCTTGTAAAATATAACCAACTGATAAGTAAAATACAACCAAGTAATAAGTAAAGTTTCCTTTTGAGGATATACTATTGCACCAAGATCGGAATGAAGGTTATATGCTAACTTATGAGTTCCCTGACGTCTGCACGGTGTTTGTGATGACTTTGCTACACACATTGGTGTCCTTAATCTGTTCTGTGGTCCTGGGGTTATTTGTCACATGCACAAACATTATTCCTATTGCTGATCCACCCATAGTGGACTGATATTGGATGCCTTGCTCTCATGTGAACAGATACAACGAACAAGCATTGTTACAGTTACCTGTACATGATGCTGTGTTTTTGAAAGGCCTGAACTTATGGAGCAGGCGTAGACAGTGAGGGATGCATAAAACTAGCAGAGACAGGAAGTCTCTCTGTGATGACCATGCCCTTAGCTTCTTGTGGAAGTGACCTCCTGTGCATGTATTAAATATGGAGTACTCTTGAACTGTACTGCTGTACACTTTCTATCTAGCGCAGTTGTATAAGACCCCAGTTTGCACAATGGTATGGAACTGGGGCTTAGCCACAACAGACCCTGAATCAGGGAGAAAGTTTCCTAAATATGTAGTATTATTACACTAGTTTCATGTTGGTACCTGGTCAAAGTAGGCTTATCTTCTTGCTTAATTATCTTCTCTGTTGTGCTGTGAATAAATATTACTTAATGACAGTTAAGGACCATCTTATTCTGAGTTTGTACAGGTCGTAAGGCAATGAGATTCTGGCCTATGACTGGGACTATGAGGCAGTACCGCAATACAAATAATCACATGCTGATCTACAGAAATATTTTTCTGCCTTGGACATCCCCACTAGCTTGAGAGATCCAGATGTATCAGTTAGTGAAAATGGAAGCATGTGAACTTGACAGCTTCAGTTTCAGTCCCCTTGTTTCCTGCACTGAGTGTTTTTTCTGCTTTTTACACTAAATGGTAAGCATGTCCACATAATAGTGTGATGAAGATGGATGGATGGGAGGTTTTGACTTCCTTAGTCATGGCGTACTGTTGCAGGAAGGAGGTTTGCTGGGAAGAGATGGGGTCGATCTGACCACAAAAGGGAAGGACATCTTAATGCAGTGACTCACCAATCTTATTAGAAGGGCTTTAAACTAAGTTGAGTAGGGGCAGGTGACAAAAGGCAACTAGGTTCAAAAGGTATCTTTAATAGAGGACTAGTTCTTTGGGGAGAATCAGATATGGAAAATTAGAGTAGAATTACAGGAGCAACAAGAGGGAAATTCCTGGGGGGAATTTGATCAATCCCTTAGATCAGTGTTTCTCAAAGTGATCCGTGAAACCACTTTGAGAAAGTTGCTAACTGGCCGCGCCGGTGTGTTTATTTATGTTGGAAATAAGCCAGGACACTCTGGATGCAGGTGAAAACAAGCAGAGGATTTATTATACATCAGCTGATGGAGTGACACGCAGGGGTTACCCTGGTGAACACTGGTTAATTAACACAATGCAATAGATTATATAGTCAGCAGGAGGACGGAGGAAAAATGATTTGATAGGTCTAGCAGCAAGACGAAATGAGCACATAAGCCAATAGAACTACTCAAGATTACATAATATCTCCACCCATTGCAAAGTAACAGCTCGTTAATTAATATACAGGTGGTTATTGTTCAAATGCCAAAACATGTCAGCAAAACAGTAATAACATTTTAGTCTCCATAGATGATGATGTTGCTATAGGAGGCGGGTATGGCCTTGAGTTGGTGCAGCACTTGGTTCTCAGGCTTATTATCTAGGAGTGAAGCAAGACAGTTTAAGCAAATTTTATGAATGTTATCTCAAGCAAAATGTGTTACGTTACCAACTGAGACCCAGTTCGAGTGTTTTAGAACGTGGTTGCTATGGTGCCCAGGGTCTTTTACTGTCTGCAGTTCTTATCCTGACTGTGGTGTTCCCAGGCCTTAATCCTAGAATGGAGTTATGCTGTTTAGAGGCCTACTAGCACATTTAGGGCTGCCTCAGTTTACCCTACAATTTACCAGCACTGAGGTCACGGAGCCTTGCAGGTCCCTTTGGCTCTGGTTAGCCAGTCATAGCAAAAGGAGCTGTGGCTGCTGCTTCCCATGGCTCCCTTTGGCTGCAAACAGCAAATCGGATCCAATGGGAGCCACGAGGCTTTGTGGCTGCGGCACCAGTAAATAAACACACCAGTGTAGCCAGTTAGCAGTTTTCTCAACGTGGTTTCATGGACCATTTTGAGTGTCACTGCTTTAGACGTCTACTCACAAATTCAAGGAATAACAGGAATAAGCAGTCAGAATTGGGAGTACTAATAGACAAGTCATAACTGAGCTTAAGTGGCATCTCAGATACTTGATGGGATAAATCTCATAACTGCAGTATTGGCATAGAGGGGTACATCTTGTTCAGGAAGAGCATGTAGGAATAAAAGGGAGGTGGTGTTGTATTGTACACTTGTTCTGAGTTCCAGAAAGAGGCACGAGGCAGACCAGCTGAAAGTCTCTGGGTAAAGACGAAGTGGGGAAAACACATCCAAACCAGGAGGAAGAGGGAGATGAGGCATTTCTAGAACAAATAAAACAAATATCCAGACCCTTATAGTAATGAGGGACTTTACCTACCTAGACATCAGTGGGAAAAGTAATATGATAAAACACAAAATATCCAATAAGTTCTTGGAATGTCATGGGGACAATGCTTTGTTTCAGAAACTGAAGGAAGTAACCCAGAGCATAGGCATTTAAGAATTGATTCTGACCAACAGGGAGGAGATGGTTGTGAACCTGTAGGTAGAGGCCTATTTGGGAGAAAGTGATTATGAATAAGGCTGTGAATCATTCATGGAGGTCACAGAAATCATGAAACAAAAACCAGGACTATGTAGCACTTTAAAGACTAACAAGATGGTTTATTAGGTGATGAGCTTCCGTGGGCCAGACCCACTTCCTCAGATCAAATAGTGGAAGAAAATTGACACAACCATATATACCAAAGGATACCATCAAAAAAATGAACACATATGAAAAGGACAAATCAAATTTCATGTGTTCATTTTTTTGATTGTATCCTTTGGTATATACGGTTGTGCCAATTTTCTTCCACTATTTGATCTGAGGAAGTGGGTCTGGCCCACGAAAGCTCATCACCTAATAAACCATCTTGTTAGTCTTTAAAGTTCTACATAGTCCTGTTTTTTTTTCAGCTACACGAGACTAACACGGCTACATTTCTATCACAGAAATCATGGATTCTGTGACTTTCTGGGACCTTTGTGACTTCCACAGTAGTTGGCGTGGTACATCTCAGGGCATCCCTGGGGCCAGATGCTGTGCTGGAGCATTGGTTGGAGAGCAGTCAGGGTACCCTGGGCAGTTCACCCACCTGGAGTGGAAGTAGTAGTGGCACCCTAGCCTGCTCTCAGAGCAGTGGAGTCTGCTGGAGTGCTGCCTTTCCCCAGCACCTAAAATTTATTTAGGGCAATTTTTAGTAAAAGTCATAGACAGGTGACAGGTCATCTTAACCATAGTTCTCTCCAGCAAAGTGACAGAGTCCCTGTGTGCCTACCTGGTCATCAACAGTTTATGGAATTTGCTTAGGTCACAAGGATGTCACAATAGTGCTTGTGTAAGTTTAACTGGAAGTTCTGGTTGACAGACTGAGAGGCCATCTATCTCTCAGTACTGGAGCTAGTTGGAGAAAGGATTGAGAGAAGGTGTTGAGGAAAGACTAAACCATGAATACATTTGTGAGTGAACAGGAGGTAATTGATAGAGGTAAGGGTCACTATTGTATTTTTTATATCCAACCTGTAGCCACACATACACATTCAAGAGCATGGGTGCATAGAAACGTGTAATATTCTCCATTTCTATGACCAGATCATTAGCTGCTGTAAATCCAGTGAGCCTCTACTGACTTCCCTTTTAATTGACTTGAGTTGAAGGACTGGCCTACAGCCTCTGAACCTGGAAACTTTCCTGACAACCTGTGTCACTATTGGATGTTATGGGGAAGGTCTTCTTTCCTTTCTCCAGTTGTTTTATGTTGTTAATATGGGTCCTTATTTTATGACTTCTGCATCCTTGGAGCCAAAATCCAGTGGTGCAAAGCATCAGAGATGGGAGAAATTAGAAGAGAAAACACAGAAGGACTTCTCTTCTAGCTGACTGTGTCTAGACTACAAAGTTCTATCACTTTTCTTTTGAAAGAGGCTTTTTTTCTGACAGTTGGCCCGTCTACACTGGGCCAAATGTCAGAAAAAAAAGCCTCTTTCAGAACATCCCTTCTTCCTCGTAGAACGAGGTTTACTGAGATGCTGAAAAAACATGTCTGCTTTTCCAATATTTTTTTGGAAAAGCAGACGCATTCCTTGGACGTGGCAGAGCTTTTCTGGGATATCTCTGGTATCCTGGAAAAACTCTGCAGTCTAGATGTACCTGCTGTCTACTTAAGATATTAAGTGGATAGCTAGCATATTAAATGGAGGATAACAAAGCGTTTCTTAGCAACACTAGTGCTCTTAATCCTTCACCATTACTATTGCAACTGTATGGGCAATGTAAGTTACACTTCTTTTTCCACCTGCATCTGGGTGTTGGAATCGAAGGGTAAGGATGGGTAATCGCCTAATCTTGAGCAATCTTTCATGGGAAGGGTAAATTCTGATCAATTCCTCCTCCATGCCTTGGAATGCTGTTACAATGGAGACAGATAAATATGGCATTTCAGATTTCTTGTTAAATATTAAGTCTCCAGGAGAATTTCTGCTGAGACACACATGGGAGATAAAATCCTGATTTTATTAATACATCAACTATTTCACAGTTTCATCGAGTTTAAGGCTGGTAGGTCATTAGATCATGTACTTTAATCTTCTGTATGTCACAAAACCATTACGTTTCACCTAGCAACCCTATGCTGAAACCAAAACTTGTCTTGGACTAAAAATTGTCACTCTTGAAGGGTATGTCAACACAGCAGTGTTAATTTGGAATAACTGATGTTATTGCAAAATAACATAGTCCGCATCTACACAGCAAGCCATTATTTCAACATAATGTCAAATAATGTCAAGCTGGAGGACTTCTTTCTCCGACTCCTATAACCCGCATTTTATGTGTAGACAGCGCCAAAAGCCGAAATAAACTATTTCAACTTAAGCTGCACAATTGAGAGCTCAAGTTGTGTAGCTTATTTCTGCTTTAGCCCTGCTGTGTAGATGTGCCCAAGGCCTAGGAGACTAAGATGCTGTGTGCTGCAGACAGAGGATAGGAGAAACTGAAATGCTGCCAATGCCTGAGGCCTTTGCAATGGTAGAGAAATGATTAGGTCAGAAATGCCCTGATGATCCTGGTGGTTGATCAGTGCCCCATACTCCCGAAGAAGACAAATTCCCAACCTCCCAAACAATAATCCCTGCTAGTCTGACCCAGGGAAAATTCCTCCCCACCCTCAAATCTGGAGATCAATTGCATCCTGACCAATGTTCTCTCCAATTCTACGTGTAGAATACATTTGATGTGCATTGAGGCATGTACGGATGTGTACAACCATTAGAAACACATGTCTGCCACCCAAGTGCTCAGTTTACGGGTAACACTGATCCTGACTATGTGAGCAAGACTTACCAAGACTTAATCTCTGAGGCTTCACATAAAGGTATGGGGCAATCACCCTACCCATGGAAAACACCTAGCTAGATAATTTCATGGAGGTTAGGTCCATAAAAGGCTATTAGCCAGGGGATAAAATGGTGTCCTTGGCCTGTGTTTGTCAGAGGCTGGAGAGGGATGGCAGGAGATAAATCGCTTGATTGTTGTCTTCTGTCCACCCTCTCTGGGGCACCTGGTGCTGGCCACTGTCGGCAGACAGGATACTGGGCTAGATGGACCTTTGGTCTGACCCAGTACGGCCGTTCTTATGTTCTTATGTTGTGCATTGGGGGAAAATCTTTTAGGGTCTCTAGAGGCAACTGGACAAATACCTATTCCATGTGTCTTCTCTGCAAGTATTTAAATTACCATAAAATAAAACTGAAGCCTTTTTTCAAAACAGAGTGCATAAAGTTTGACTTCTAAATTCATACAGTGGGGTCTTTAAAAAGTGGCTTGATTTTCAAGAGATACTGAACCCCTAGAAGTTCTTTGCACCATCCATAGGTAATTCTGGGTGCTCAGCACTTTTGGAAATGACACCCTGACTAAGCAAAACACTTCAGCATGTGTTTAACTTTAGATTTATTTGTTGGCATTGAGTTAGGCATGTGATTAATTTGTTGAATCAGGATGTAGGCGTGTTAATATGGATTTAGGAGTTTTAGTTTAGGCACCCAGTTTTAAAAATCTTGGCTATAAATTATTCTGTGTGCTATCAAAATGCCTACATTAATAGTAAAGGTGGAAAAGATTATTTTATGTGGGGATCTTATTTAAAAGGAGCAGCTTTTCCTTATTATAATCCGTCCCCCCACAATAGCTCTGCAAACAGACATGGTCACCATGAGGGAAGAAAAGGATTTGCATGATTCCCAGGTCCACTTATCACCATGTCTGGTCTCCTACAGAGTCTTTACTAGATAGTGAATTAAAGACACAAGCCCTGAATCCCAACATCAATGATAACCAGCAGAATCCTTTCCTTTAATTTCAGCTGTTTACAGCGAGGTTGTTTTCCTCCTGGACCATATGGACGATCAAGATAAGGCCTCTATTGCCCTTCAGATTGTCAAGATAGCTGAGACCAAACTGGCTGTCGTTGTGACTGTTCTGCTAGAAAAACTTCAGCAGGATGAGGTAGGGCAGTTTCATCAAATCACATCTGTTTTCCATGTTTCCACTCCAAATTCTGTTTGACTTCATGGAAGTAATTCAATACAGAACTTGGCTCAGCCCACCTTCAGTGTAAGCAGTATTTACCCTTCTGTCTTCATGCAAAACTCATCATGCAAAATTCTGTTACAGATCAGGATGATATAATAAAGAGACACTCAGAGGAGCACTGTCCTTTTGTACACACTGGAGTACATGGGCTGTAGATTATAAAAGTGCACTGTAGGGGTATCTATAATCTCTTATAGCAGTAGTTTGTCCTCCTTTAGCATCTTCATCCAAAAACCTCAAAGCACTTACCTACTTACGCATGAATTAGGTTTTACAGCACCTTTGGGAGAGTGATAAACATCCCCATTTACTGATGGGCTGTGTCATGGGGAATTAAATAACTTGCTCAACACCACATAGTGAGTTAGTAGAAGAATGGTGAATAAAACCCATGTGAACTGACTCTCTGCTCTAAACCCAAGACAACACTTCTTAATTATAATGACATATGATTGGGATATAGCTCTGAAGGGTTCTTAAATAATCCAAACCCCTTTTTCTTTTATTAATACTCGCATCCAGCAAAGTCCATTTCTCTATTAAGGGTCAACACAGAAGGCATTTTAGTTTCAAGTACCAGGAAGCCAAGACAAGCAGTTCATTTCTGGCTCGCTTGAATAGTGTGGGGCGCTTGTATTCATAAGTTATCAATTATGATTTTCAATTAAAAATCCTCCTTACATTTAAAAATGAATGGAAAGAGGCAGAGCCTCTCCCCACTAGAGCAGTAATAATAGCAGTTTGCAGCAGCATCCTTTAAAAGCACAACCACTGGAATGTGTAGCCAACCATTGGCTTTGAACATTCCAAAGTGCTTTATGACCTTAGCAGGCAGTTCACACCTTCAGCTGCCTGAATTCAGAGTTCTAGACTCACAGGAGACAGATGTGAAAGGCTTGTTGGATCATCCAATTTCCCAGCAGTGCCTTTTTCATTTTTTTGGGCCAAACCAATTTTAAAAGCTCCTAGTGACTGGGTTTCCACCACTTTCCAATGAAGACGATGTAATAACCTGATAGATGTCTTATAGCTGGGGCATTTTTCCTGATGTTAAAGTCTAAATTTTATGTCTCTGATACTGCCCCCTGCTGTGCAATGTACGTGCTGCAGGGTAAGAAACACTGACTCCTAAGCATCCTCACTCCACAGTGCATGCTATGCAGCAAGGAGGTGGTGGTTGGCTGGAGTAGGCAGTCACGGTTGTGCTGACTCTGTGGAGGAGAGCTGACCTGATCTGAGCCCAGGGGAGTCCAGTTGTTTTCCCACTGTGATGTGATACGATTCATTTTAGATCCAAGAGAAACCAGGACACTCCAGGGATACTTAACCACTTTCTTATTTATTGCAAGCTTTAAGCAGTTATGACAGTTGTTTAAGTTTTACAAGCCTTAAAAACAATTACTACACAATTTAAACCTTAAATGCCATACATTCTAAAGCAAGAATATAGTGCAAAGCAATGCAAAAGCAATTAATAAAAGAGCTACTATAATACAATAAGAAAGACTAGTTCACTTACACTTCACCCGTATGCTACCTACAGTAGCAGGCAGGAGGTCAGGGTTCCTTTTCTTCCCATGCATTGGAACACCATGCACTGGATCACCGGTGTGAAGGGCCTATTTACTTCTAGTTACATCGAGCAGTACCTGTGGGTCAATCCTGCTCATTCCCTCCCACTGATTGTTCTTACTAAGCCCATTTTATAGCAAAGCGAGACTTGGTTGTTCTAATAATATTTACCAATTGATTACGTATTGTGTAGGATATGGAACATGCCCAATACCCTATCTGGAGTACATCCTGTCACTCAGGATGTTGCTGCTATGTGCATAGTTGACAGTTGTATGGCTGCATCTGTAATTTGTGGTTATCAGAAACAGAAGTACCTGTACAAGATTGCTTGCCATGTGTTCTTGACATAGTCTCACGTACCATGCTTCATCTGCATTATTATGCAAAACATTCCTTCCTCTCACAGCTTCTCCCATGACCTTGCCTGCATGCTTATGTGCACCAGACTTGAGACAGGCCTGGGTTTTGCTTGTTAGAGATCCGCACGTGTTAAAGGGAGACGTGGCCATTTATTGTCAAGGCAGGCTCCCCTACACCCACCCAACCTCACCCTGATGCATGAGGTCAGATCCCATAGAGGTTGCAGGTCTCTATTTAAAAGTCAGTTCTGCTGGCCTCCCTGCACTTTTTAAAATTTTCTCCTGAATTACTTCCAAGCTGTTGATCTTTTCTGGGGAATGTGGTGCCAAAAAAGTGAAATAAGCCAGAAGCAGTCACACCTCAGATGAACAATGAGAAACTGTTGTCTTCCTGCTTTATGACAAGATTCCTGTATGTAACAAACCCAACCCAGATGGCTGACTTTTTTTTTCACTGTCACTCCAGGTCACTTGTTGTTTCCCACTTTTCTCCCTCTCATTATGTCAGTTATATTGACCCCCTCTCTAGGTGCGCTAGTTTGCAGTTCTCTGAAATCAGTCTTGTTCTGCTCAGGTTTCTAATTTCTCTGTGCCCCTCTTTATTATTTCTCTGTCACAACTCATACCTTCAACTCCTCCATATTTAGTATCATCTGTGAATTTGAACTTTGATGGACCCCATAAAAGAGACCTTCAAGTGTGCTACTGTCAATGTAGAGGTAACTCCTGAGCTAATTTTCCCTAAAAGCTGCAGAAGATTTACTGCAGGAGTTGGGTATTTTATCATTGTATTTACAAATTCTGTCTGCAGTGGATAAAAAAAGGCATGATGCTAATAATAACAATAACAACAATAACAATAATAATAATAATAACAACAACAATAATAATAAACGAAATTAGATAAGGGGGCAGTGCAGGGCCCTTATTCTGATTAAAAATTTATAAATTGCTCAGCTTCTTCTGAAATACTGCTAGCTGGGGTGATTGTGGAGGGCATAGCAAGTTTTATACAAATGAAGACTAGGGGTTACTTGAGTGAGTATGCAGGCTGTGGAATCAGTGTGGTCTAGTGGAGAGGACTCCAGATAGTGAATCAGAAGACCTGAATTATTTTCCTGGCTATTGATCTGCTCTTTTAGCCTGGGCTAGTTGTTTCATGTTTAGATTGTAAACTCTTTTGGGCAGAAGCTTATTAGCGTAAGTGTTAGTATATTGCGTTACTATATTAGCTTATAGCATTACTATATTGTCATCAAGGAAACATTTTCCCCAATTGTTCTTTTATGTTTTGTCCCCAGAAAAACAGAGTAGACATTTACTGTATCCTGGAGAAAGTATTACAGCAGGATGCCCAGGTCCTAAAGAGAAGGCTACTGAGCAAAATAATAACACTTGCCTCAAAGCACATGAGAGAGACTCAGGTAAGTTAGATTAACGGAAGTGTTGGAGCATAAGCTTTTGTGGTCAAAGACCCACTTCGCTGCTTTTGCAGATTCAGACTAACACGGCTACCCCTCTGATACTCAGGTAAGTTAGTTTTCCCTATATGCTAATGACAGGAATGAAAGCTTAAACTAATTAAAACATTTTTTGTAAACTATATACTGAAACTCCAGGATTAATGACTGCTAGGGGCCCACAGATCCCCACACCGTCCTCCAGAAATCCCAGGTCCTATGCAGCATGTGACTAGTTTCATCTTGTTCAAGTTACACGTGTGCTTAAGTGCTTTGTAAGGTCAGGATATTGTGACATATATCAGATGCAGAGAGGCCTACCGTTTCTTAACAAGCAAGTATTTTGTGAAATCTCCTAGGGATTTCATTATTGATACTGATTTTGTGTGGAAGGTGCTCTGATACTATGGTGTTAAGCAGCAGGATGAAACCTTTAAACAGAATCGGAGCTGTTTCCAAAAGAAGCAGTATTTGGATTTAGGGTATAGTTTATTCAGGAAAATTCTCTGAATATCTTGAAGCTGCCCACCTCCTCTGAGGGAAAAATATCATGTCACTATGATAGCCAATCATCCACCACAAATAGCTAATAGCGAATAGTCTAAGCAGCTTGCAAACAACTGAAAGGCTGACAAGTGTTTAGGCAAACGATTCAATGATTATTTATGACTCATGATTCTGTTCTCAGAAAGTTGGGTGGAAAACAGAAATAAGAACTTGATTCATTTGAGCAGCATTGGCTGGTGTAGTTGGCTTTAATCACTTCAGTCTCTCTCTTTTTGTATTTTTTAAGGAAGCAACAAATGAACTAAAAGTGGCAGCGAGCAACACATTAGTGGCTCTGGCACGCTGCTATTTCGGTGAGGTGATGTATGAGCTTCAATGTCATCTGAATCCACTGAAGCTGTCTGACGTGTTCACTTTGATTACGCTGGGCAACCTATCATCAGCTTATCGTAGGTCAACTTCCATCTTTTGTTTCAAAGTTATTGTCTTCCATTTAAGGACAGAGGTTCACGCTCTGTACAGCTACACAGAGTGCTATTTGGGGGGCATGAGATGAACTGCTGTGGCTGGTTCCAGTTGCTAGACCATGAGCTATCCACACCAAGGTGCAAGCTCTTATGCCCCATTTGAAGTTCTTAAAGGACAGGATTGAGGAAAATCAGGTCTAGTGGAGCTCTTCTCCATTCCATTTCTCATCCCTCCCCAGTGCTCTCTCTCCTACTCTGGGAGAGGATTGGGCATCTGGCACAGCTGCACATTGGTGGAGAATGCTCCTCCTCAGGGTAAATCCCCCACTGATTTTTTACTTCTGCCTTATCATTTGTGTACGCAGCACAAAATGACCTAGGAGCCCATAGCATCCGACCCAGCGGTGTTTCTAAATGCGATAGTAAGAAGGCAGATAACAGTCAATTGTCTGTCTTCCTTTTCTTCTGGTCCTTCTTTTCAGCACTCAAGTGCATTCCTTTTGTGGGAATGACACTGTACGGCATGAGCTCCATGCGGATGTTAGACGACGAGAGCAGGCTGATGCAACAATTTTGTGGTGGTAAGTGCCAGCACTTATTGTAGATGTCCAAAATGGATATTTAGGGGCCTTGGTACAGAGTTAAGTGACTGATCGTTTACAAACAGGCTCTGAACTGGATTGTACCAGGGGCTGAGTCCTCATGCTCCTGTGGCACTCAGTGGAGTTGAGAGTACTCCTTACTTTGCTGGAGGTGCTGAGCATTTGTAAGTTCAGGCCCTTTATGACTTGTGGCTATTTTAAAAATAAACAAAAGCTGATGCTGCCCATGTGCCAGGAAACTCCTGGGGGAGAATGTGCAGGCAACAGACTGAATTACATTTAAAAATTTCCCGTTTTCCACCCCTCCACCCATTCCTCCTCTTTAGTTGCTTAATTATCATCTCCTTTCACCCTCTTTCTCTGTCCTCTGGTCTTCTCCACTTCTCTCTTCCTTTGCTTTTTAGTTGATGCTCAAGTAAGGCCACGTCTACACTATGCAGAAGATCAATGCTGCTGCAGTTGATCACCAGGGTCCAAATTAGCAGGTCTAGTGAAGACCCACTAATTCGAACTGAGTGGGTGCTCCCGTTGGCACCGGTAGTCCTGCTTCTCATGAGGAATAACACTCCTGTCAACCTTCCACTGTGTGGACAGTCTGAAAACACGATTTAAGATACGTCAACTCCAGCTACATAATTAACATAGCTGGAGTTGCGTACCTTAAGTCAACTTTCCCCTTTAGTGTAGATCAGGCCTAAGGGATTAATCCTACACCTTTGAGATAAATGGGAATTTTGCCATTAGCTTCATAGAACATAGGATTGAGCCTTAATTTTCCTTTCAAGGGCAGCGGGTGCATCTAATTTTAGGGCAAAATGCTGTCAAATCTCAGTATAGCTAATAGGAGTTAGGGGCACTGAACATCTTTCAGACAAACTGTAACCCAACAGGAAATCATACAGTTTTAGGGCTAAATAAGCAATAACTGCAGAGGACATGAATCATTCAGAAAACAGCTGGTCAAAATATTTTGTTTTTGTATTACATTTTTCATATTTTTTTCCAAGTTGATGGAATATTAAACTGAAAAAATGTCAATGACAGTTTTAATCAGGATGTGTTCAGTGTTTTTGTGCAGCTAAAAAGGTGGCTGAAATTTGTTGATTTTTGAAACATGTGAATGATCTTTGTAATTTGAAATTTTGAAAAAAACAAGAGTAAACACTTTTAATTTAATTTCAACTACCTTTACAATCAGCTCTAATTAAGAGGTAACAAGGGAGAAAAAAATATGTTTTCAAATGATGGGAATTAAAAAGAGATGGAGAGAGACAAAAGAGAAGAAAGCCTTTTGAGAAACAAGAAACGGAAAGGAGGGAAGAGAAATCATTCAAAACTGTTATTGGATTTCATCAGCTGTTCCTGAATTGGGAATGGAATTGTAATAAACTACAAGCCTGGGTGTGTCCACTGATAAAACAACGTATCCTTATTACTAGTGCATCCTTTTCATATTGCCTGTCTTTTTTCCTTCCATGCAGTTCTGGAAAAATGGTCAAGGGCAGTAAATGTATATTTTAGTAACTGGGAAAAGTGGCCATTTCCCAAAATGGGTAAATCTCAGTTCTGTGATGAAATTCTTCCCCTCTATCGTCATGTGACAAGCAAATGGACCACATGTGAAGATTTGGAGGTGAGAATTGTAGGCTTTCTAAACCTTTATGAGAAATTGTATTGTTAAATTCTCTGTGTATGGCACTCTTTGTGATGATGGAGTTCAATGGCAGGTTCTTTGGGATAGAACGGAGTATGATGTAAAACATTTAAAAAAGATTATAATGTCACAATCTCATGGAAATTCTGTCTGTACATAGTGTACATAGATTCCAGTTTTGTCACCTGACATGCAGATGAATATAGGAGAATGGGCTAAATTCATTCCTGGCAGATGTCTATTCAGTTCCAGTAGAGTTACAGCAGGAATGAGTTGGTTTAGTGTGCATACTAATCTGGGGAAATATCCCACTTGGGAAAGTTGTGAGGTGCAGTAGAATATAATTCTGAAACCAACACCATAGCTGTGTCTAGACTGGAAAAACTTGCCAGCTGTCTACACTGGCTGCTTGAATTTCCGGAAAAGCACTGACGATCTCATGTAAGATCGTCACTGCTTTTCCGGAAATACTATGCTGCTCCCGTTCAGGCAAAAGTCCTTTTCCGAAAGACTTTTGCGCAAAAGGGCCAGTGTAGACAGCACAGTAGTGTTTTCTGCAAAAAAGCCCCGATCGCGAAAATGGCAATTGGGGCTTTTTTGCGGAAAAGCGTGTCTAGATTGGCCACGGACGCTTTTCCGCAAAAAGTGCTTTTGCGGAAAAGCATCCTGCCAATCTAGACGTGCTTTTCCGAAAATGCTTTTAACGGAAAACTTTTCCGTTAAAAGCATTTTCGGAAAATCATGCCAGTGTAGACGAAGCCATGCATGAGTCTTAACTCTTTACCAGGAAATATTGAGATAGGGCTGTTTCAACAGTGGAAAAGGGAAATTGCACTCGTCAGAAGTAGAAAAGATGGGCCCATTGCATGATATTGAATGAATTTGTAGGAACATAAATTCTGTGTCTCTATGTAGCTCAAGCAGGCCATTATCAAAGCCCTTGGTACTATGATGAGCCTCCTCCTGCATAAAGAAGAGCATCAAGATAAGGTGTTTGAACAGATCCCATGGCTTCTTGAGCAATATAAAGAGGATGTTAATGTTTTTCATGTCACCAAGGTGAGATACTTATTAAAATAACTATCAATGTGTGCGCATAGGTGAACTGCACTAGCTGCTACCAGTGGCGTTTCCTGGTCTACATAGTGACTTGTTAGATAATAGATAAACACACAAGTCTTGATTTTATAGACATGGTGACCCAGGTGACAAGTTTTGTAGGTAAAAGCCTCTCATGAAAAGTATCTTCTGTTTCTGGAGATGATAAGGAGGTAAGAAACAAAACACCTTTTCCCTCCCCCCCCCCCGCCCCATAAGATACTCCCTCCTTGTGATTTACTGGTACATCCTATCAACTCTGTGTCTCTCTTTTAGATTATAAATAAACTCCTCAGAGCAGGGGCTGCAGTGTGTTGTCTCTGGGCAGTATTAAGTAAACTGCCAGTAGCTGAAAATTAATACTAAGAAGGCCTGAAGTGCATTGCTTTAGATTATATAACTAGATAGATATAAAATCACTGTCTATTTCATCTACTGTTGTGTACAGGGCTGTTGTAGCTGTGTTGGTTCAAGGATATTAGAGAGACAAGGTGGGTGAGATAATATAATTAAAGATATTATTTCACCCACCTTGTCTCTCTTATTTCATCTACCCTCAGTATCACATGACCAAGGTAACTCTTGTCTGCTGATAGTGAGAGGATGGAGTGAGGGCAGTTGGCTTCAGTAGTATGATTGAGCATGCTCAGTCTCTGTGAGCTGGCTCAGTACAAGCCAAGCAGCAAATCCAGGGCCACAACCCTGCTGCCCTTCCCCCCTCCCCACTTCCTCCATGGTTTACTCCCAATCTATGTTGGCTTTCTGGTCCAGAATATGTGGTTGCTTTTGGGATTGGAATGCCCATGACTTTGAGGGAATCAATGTCTCATGGACTTGACTAAAAGTATCAGAGGACTACACAAGAGCCTAAATGTAGTAAAATATGTAGATTTCATCAGAGCTATCCTGGAAGCTTCAAGCAGCAAAGAAGAAAAGTGTGTAGGTACAGGAAGGAGTTAGACTGTCATCTCATTATCAATAGCCTGGAAGAGAACATAAAATCATCATTGATAAAATTGGCAGATGAAATAAACATTGGGGAGTGGTAAATAATGGAAAGGACAACTCACTGATTCAGAGTGATATAGATCATTTGGTAAACTGGGTGCTAACAATAAATGTGCATTTAAATATGGCTGAATGTAAATAGATGCATCTAGGAACAAAACAATGTAGGTGATACATACATGTTGAGGGATGCTTCCTGAGAAACAGTAACTCTGAAAAATATTTTGGGAAACTTGGTGAATACTCAGCTGAACATGAGCTACAAATGCGATGCTGTGGCCAAAAAAGCTGAAGTGATACTGGGATGCATACATGGGGAAATCTCAAGGAGGAATATAGTGGGAAATGCAAAGTTCATTTCCACACTAGAACTGACCAACAGATATTGGTAGATACCCCTGATACCGGCTTCCTGTGAGAAGAGTGCCTTCCACACCCTGCTTGGCTTATAGCAATTCAGCAGGATGCCATTTGGGCTGCACAGAGCCTCAGCCACTTTTCAGCAGCTCACGAACCAAATATTGCAAACATATATGCAATATACAGCCGTGTGCATTAAGAATATTGTCATCCACAGCACCAGCTGGGGGAAACACCTCTGACATCTTAGCAAGGTATTGTAAGCCCCAATAGATGCAGGACTCACTGTGAATCCAGCCAAGTGCCATCTTAGTGAACACAGTAGGAAGGGGAAAACTATAGCTCCTTGATAAATAAGGTCTAAGGCTTGTGTGACTGCCCCACCTCCATGACAAAGGAGCAGGTGCCACAATACTTCAGACACAGTGGCTGCTTAGTACTCAACTTCATCACACTGGGCACCCTATTATTGGACCTGATGAAGAACACCCAATCACAGAAAGTCCAGTAATCAGAAGACTGTGAGGAAGCCTTCCAGGCCCTGTGAAAACAGCTGAACCAAGAGCTGGTCCTATCCCATCCAACTTCACAAAGCCTTCTATCCTTCAAATGGAGGTCTCGGAGGTAGGACCAGGAGTGGTACTATCTCAAGAAATAGGTGGGAAGGAGCACCAGATCCTTTATCTCAGCTGCAAGCTGTTCTCCTGAGAGACCTGCCGCCCTACTATAGCAAGGGAGGCCCTGGCCATGAAGTGGGTGATCTACACCCTGGGGGTATGTCTACACTACAAAGTTAATTCGAACTAACGGATGTTAGTTCGAATTAACTTTGATAGGCGCTACACTAGCGCTCCGCTAGTTCGAACTTAATTCGAACTAGCGGTGTGCTTAGTTCGAACTAGGTAAACCTCATTGAACGAGGACTAAGCCTAGTTCGAACTTACTAGTTCGAATTAAGGGGTGTGTAGCCCCTTAATTCAAACTAGTGGGAGGCTAGCCCTCCCCAGCTTTCCCTGGTGGCCACTCTGGCCAACACCAGGGAAACTAGTCTGCCCCCCTTCCGGCCCCGGACCTCTTAAAGGGGCACAGGCTGGCCAGCACCCAGCTAGCAGACCCTGCACCTGGCACGGCTCGAGCCAGCCACCCGCTGCCACCCAGCCATCCCCCTCTTCCCGGGACCAGGCTGGCGGCTCTCGGGAGCCTGCCCAGGACCGCACCCGCCTGGTTTAGTGCGGACATCATGGACCTCGTCCACGACCTCCGCACTAGGCACAGGAAAGTGGCCGTCTAGGGCAGGAGAGCTGCCAGCCTGGCCACCTAGGAGCAGGTGTGCATGAAAATGAAGGTGGTCCACTGAGACCCCCAACCCTGAGCCCTGAGCTTACAATGGGCGTATTGGGTCATACCAAAGGTCCATCTAGCCCAGTAGCCTGTCTGCCGACAGTGGCCAACCCTAGAGACCCTGGAGGGGATGGACCGAAGACAGTGATCAAGCCATTTGTCTCGTGCCATCCCTCTCCAGCCTTCCACAAACTTTGGGCAGGGACACCACTCCTACCCCCTGGCTAATAGCACTCCATGGACCCAACCTCCATCACTTTATCTCACTTCTCTTTAAACTCTGTTCTAAGTTCTAGCCGTCACAACCTCCTGCAGCAAGGAGTTCCACAGGTTGAATCTTTGCTTTGTGAAGAGCAACTTTCTGTTAGTAGTTTGAAGCCTGCTACCCATTCTTTTCCTTTGGTGTCCTCTAGTCCTTCTATTATGGGGACTAATGGAGAACTTTTCTTAATGCATCCTCTCCACCCCACTCATGCTTTTATGGACTTCTATCCTATCCCCCCTTAGTGTCCTCTTTTCTAAGCTGAGAAGTCCCAGTCTCTTTAGCCTCTCTTTATATGGGACCTGTTCCAAACATCTGATCATTGTAGTTGCCCTCCCCTCTCCCACCCTCTCTCTTCCCCTCTCCCACCTCCTTTTCCCAGTCTCCCCGAGTTTTGTTCAATAAAGAGAGATTCTATTTTTGACCACACGTTTTCTTTATTTTGTACATCAGGAAGGGGGGCTAGGGAAGGGTAAGTGGAAGGAGGTGACGGAGGAATGGGGTACGAGCCCCCGATGGGGAGGACTGGGCTGGCTCTGCGTGCTTCTGGGGGTGGAAGCTCTCCTGCAGCCCCCCAATTGCTCCTTCTCCCCAGATGGCAGCCTGCGGCAAGTACAGCCAGGCTGATGGCCGAGTGCTGTGATGTGCCCAGTGTGGGCACTCAGAGCACTCCAAGCCAGGACTGCTTTGCAAGAGGGGCACCCCTGAGAACTGTCTGTCCGGGGTGGGGGTCGGGTCCCTTTAAGCACAGCCCTCGGCTAGCCTGAGGCAGCAGCTCCACGCTCTAAGTCCTCATGTGATGCCCTGCCGGCACTGCTTCCGGCTATCCTTAACCCCGGTTCAGGGTCCACTTAATGTGGACATGCTAGTTCGAATTAGCAAAACGCTAATTCGAACTAGTTTTTTTAGTCTGGATGCATTAGTTCGAATTAGCTTAGTTCGAATTAACTAATTCGAACTAAGTTAGTTCGAATTAGCGCTGTAGTGTAGACATACCCTGGGATATCCTGTACTGGGGAAGCCCTTTCAACTGGTCACCAACCATGCACCCCTCAGATGGATTAATAACATGAAGGACACCAGTGCCTGAATCATGAGGTAGTACTTCCCGCTCCAACCCTATGACTTCTGTACGTTACGCTGGGCCAGGGAAGGCTCATGCAAACACAGACTTCTCCCAAGTGGAAGGAGACGATGAAGAGGAAGGTCCACCAATGGACACCCTCTTAAGGGGGAGTGTTTGTGACAGAGGATACCCCCCATGCATGGTTCAGCGGGGGCTAATCATGATCTGTGGGCTATGCCCCTTCATACTTGCTGGGAATGCTCCAACTGGAACCAGGATATAAAAGGGAGCAGCTCAGTTCTGTCTAGGCTGACAGCTGAAGGGAGCAGAGGTGCTTTGCAGGCTTTTGTGGAGGGACTGCCAGTGCCCTAGGATGCAGAAACCAGGCAGCCTGTGGTTCCAGTTGACCCCCCCCCCCCCCCACAACCATCCAATGCCACAGATGGAGGAGAGACCACGGAGTTACTGAGATGACCTGCTGCAGAAGAATGGTGGGAAGTAATCTATGTGAACTAAGCATTATTGAGTTGAGGTATTAGTCTTTGACTCTGCATGTTTTGGAAGAAACCCCATTGAGCTGCAAGACAAGGCCCTGGGCTGGGACCCTGTGGAGTAGGTAGAGCCTGGTGGAGAAGGGCTGGCCACTAGGCAACACTGGTTTGCCCCAAAGGGTGGTTGAGCACTAGGTTGCACGGTCGTACCTAGAAGGGCTTGGGTCGTTGAGCTGAAGAGCCTCATTAAAGGGCTGCTGCACTGACCCTGACTATTAGGCAATGCTGCTCTAAGAACCAGGCCTGCTATGGTGGTTGGGGAGACTAGGTCACTTGGGCTGCCTTAGTTCTTTAACTCCTCCACAACCTGATACCATCCAAACAGGGTGGACCTACCCTGTGACAGGTGACTTACTTACAGTCTATAATATCTGCATGGGGAAATATATGTAATGACCTAGCAGAGAAAGGCATGACATGATCCAGTGGCTACAAACTGAAACAGGAGACATTCAGATGGGAAATAAGGTCTACCTTTTCAGTGGTGGGATATTAGCCATTCAAACAGAGAATTAAGAAAATGAGGATGCCATCCCTGCTCCTTCAGTCTCACCCTTCTGTTCATCTTTATTTCCAATGAGAATGGCAAAGGAAGTATGAATACTAGATTAGGTAGCTGCATAACAAGGAAAATGGGCATACAGGGTGTAATAGACTGTTTTGGGCCTGCTCCATACGATTTTTATGTCAGATGGTTGAAATTATTCCATTTTGCAGAGAAGTTTGAGATTTCAAATTTTGGTTTTGTTCCTATTTGGGGGACACACCCCCCAGCCCAAATTTCAAAACTCTTTGTGAAACAGTAATACTATTCTCAACCCAGCTCTACTGGGAGCCTTGCCTGAGGGCAGTCTACTGGCAGACTATGCTGGAGACAGGGAACCTGGAAACACTGGGAATTAGAGGTGCCAGGGTGCACATTTCCTGGCTCCTTGTCAGCCTGCCAGACAGGCTGTTCTGAAGGTGAGGGCCAGGAAGCCCAAGATCCCAGTCAGCCTGCTAGATGGGTCACCAAGAAGCTGACCAAGTACCCCTACTTGGCTTCTGGAAGAATTTTGTCAAAATTGAACTGTCTTCAAAGTATTTTGATGAATCAACACATTTGGCCCAAACTTGATTAATTCCAGTTCTTTTAAACTTCTGTCGTTGGAATCACTCTACCCTAATGTAGAAGAGACAGCTGTGCTAGATACATGATGTGGTTATTTCTTCGTTACCAACCTGTGTGGCTTTCTTGGCTATAGGAGGACAACACTCTTCGTGCATTGGCCTTTGTCCTGTTTGGTATCCTGGCCGGCTCTGCAAAGAGAAAATGGAAGGACTATTTTGCCAAGCAGGTTAGACAGAGCTGGGTCACGCTTCTTATGCACCTGCAAGATCCAAGCCCTGAGGTTTCAATGGTAAGAATGACAGTGACTTAATTACTAAGCAAAAAGAATCTTCCTCCTGATGCCAGGGGAGCTCTGCTATTCCTTCCCGCAGTGGAGACCTAAATTCTTCCCTCAGTTCATTGCCCTCCTTTTGAGTTAATCCCAGACAGGCTGGTCCTTAGCAGCCAGGGTTGTCTCACTGGAGTTCAGGATAGGTCATGGGTCTGATCCCAAGAGTTCATTCCTGCCTATCTCTGCACCCCACGTTCCTGCCTCCCCACAACAGAGGAAAGGCCACAGCTATGCATAGTGAAGCAGCTTTCATAGCTACATCCGTTCTGAAAAAACATTGCTGCTATCTCCAGTTTTCAGTATTATAAAATCATAGAACCATAGGTTTGGAGGAGACCTCAGGAGGTCACTGAGTCCAACCTCCTGCCCAAAACAGGACCAGCCTCAACTAAACAATCCCAGCCAGGGCTTTGTCAAGCTAGGACTTGAAAACTCTAGATTTAGAGGTTCCGTTGCCTCCCTAGGTAACCCATTCCAGTGCTTCACCACCTTCCTAGTAAAATAGTTTTTCCGACTATCCAACCTAGACCTCCCCCACTGTAACTTGAGACCATTGCTCCTCATTCAGTCATCTAGTACCACTGAGAACAGCCTCTCTCCATCCTCTTTGAAATCCCCCTTCAGGTAGTTAAAGCCTTCTATCAAAGCTCCCCTCACTCTTCTCTTCTGAAGACTAAATAATCCCAAATCCCTCAGCCTCTCCTTGTAAATCATGTGTTCCAGCCTCCTAATCATTTTTGTTGCCCTCCGTTGGACTTTCTCCAATGTATCAACATTTTTTAAGTAATGGGGTGCCCAGAATTGGATGCAATACTCCAGAAGTAGAATCCCTTTCCCCCTATTAAAGTCATGCTGGCATATTTTCTGTCTATTACTTCAGGGGAATCCCTTTTATTCTTCGGGTAGATGAGCAGTCAAGGACATGAGTTCCATTTGAATGAGCACAATACGTGTTATGGAACAATTCAATGGTGCAACCCTCTTTTTCAGGAGTGCAGAGCTACATTTCATCTCTGTGCCCCATTTTTGGGACTGAAGAGGCTCCAAACTATACTTAATGAGCATCTTAGTTGGAGAACCGAGCTGAACCCTGAGGAGCTCCAGATGGATATCTGCAGACACCTTGTGAGTGACCTATAGAATTATATGAGATTATTGACAGCATAGGCTTGTGGTGTAGAAGCAGGGGGAATGTGTGATGGGCAATGGAAGTATCTATGGGTATGTCTACGCTACAAAGTTAGTTTGAACTAACGGACGTTAGTTCGAACTAACTTTCATAGGCGCTACACTAGCGCTCCGTTAGTTTGAATTTAATTCGAACTAACGGAGCGCTTAGTTCGAACTAGGTAATCCTCATTCCACGAGGATTAAGCCTAGTTCAAACTTACTAGTTCGAATTAAGGGCTGTGTAGCCCCTTAATGCAAACTAGTGGGAGGCTAGCCCCCCCCAGGTTTCCCTGGTGGCCACTCCGGCCAACACCAGGGAAACTCGTATGCCCCCCTCCCGGCCCCGGACCCCTTAAAGGGGCACGGGATGGCTACGGTGCCCATGCCAGGTGCAAGCCTGCCAGCACCCAGCAGGCAGACCCTGCACCTGGTGCGGATCGAGCCACCCACCCGATGCCCCCCAGCCCTCCCCCTCTTCCCGGGACCAGGCTGGCGGGTCCTGGGAGCTTGCCCGGGACCGCAAAAGGCGGGCTCCCTCCTGGGCTAGTGCGGACATCGTGGACCTCGTCCACGATCTCCGCACTAGGCACAGGAAGGTGGCCGGCTAGGGCAGGAGAGCTGCCAGCCTGGCCACCCAGGAGCAGGAGTGCATGAAAATCAAGGGGGTCCACTGAGACCCCCGACCCTGAGCCCTGAGCTTACAATGGCCATCCTGGGTCAGAACAAAGGTTCATCTATCCCAGTAGCCTGTCTGCCGACAGCGGCCAACCCTAGGGACCCTGGAGGGGATGGACCGAAGCCAGTGACCAAGCCATTTGTCTCGTGCCATCCCTCTCCAGCCTTCCACAAACTTTGGGCAGGGACACCACTCCTACCCCCTGGCTAATACCACTCCATGGACCCAACCTCCATGGCTTGATCTCACTTCCCTTTAAACTCTGTTCTAGTTGTAGCCTTCACAGCCTCCTGCAGCAAGGAGTTCCACAGGTTGACTCTGTGCTTTGTGAAGAACAACTTTCTGTTACTAGTTTGAAGCCTGTTACCCATTCCTTTCCTTTGGTGTCCTCTAGTCCTTCTTTATGGGAACTAATGAAGAACTTTTCTGTATGCACCCTCTCCACCCAACTCCTGGTTTTAGAGACCTCTATCCTGTCCCCCCTCCGTCTCCTCTTTTCTAAGCTGAAAAGTCCCAGTCTCTTTAGCCTCTCTTCATATGAGACCTGTTCCCAACCCCTGATCATTTTAGTTGCCCTCCCCTCTGCCACCCTCTCTCTTCCCCTCTCCCACCCCCTTTTCCCAGTCTCCCCCAGTTTTGTTCAATAAAGACAGATTCCATTTTTGAACACAATTGTCCTTTATTTTGTACATCAAGAAGAGGGGCTAGGGAAGGGTAAGTGGAAGGAGTTGAGGGCGGAATGGGGTACGCGCCCCCGATGGGGAGGACTGGGCTGGCTCTGCGGGCTTTTGTGGTGGAAGCTCTCCTGCAGCCCCCCAATTGCCCCATCTCCCCAGATGGCAGGCTGCGGCAAGTGCAGCCGGTCTGATGGCCAAGTGCTGTGATGTGCCCAGTGTGGGCACTCCGGGCACTCCAAGCCAAGACTGCTTTGCAAGCGGGGCACCCCTGAGAACTGTCTGTCCGGCGTGGGGGTTGGGACCCTTTAAGCACAGCCCTTGGCTAGCCTGAGACAGCATCTCCACGCTCTTAGTCCTCCTCTGATGTCCTGCCGGCACTGCTTCCGGCCATCCTTAAGCCCGGTTCAGGGTCCACTTAATGTGGACATGCTAGTTCGAATTAGTAAAACGCTAATTCGAACTAGTTTTTTAGTCTAGATCCGTTAGTTTTAATTAGCTTAGTTCGAATTAAGTAATTCGAACTAAGTTTGTTCGAATTAACGTTGTAGTGTAGACGTACCCTATTAGAGTGGGATACAGGACTGAGGGTGAGAGGAATGTAAATCTGCCATAGATTCCCACTTTCCCCACTTCTACACAGCCTCCTGTCCTTTCTTTTATTTACTTGTTTAAATTAAAAAAAAAGTCTGAGTGAGTCCAATAACTGACAGCAGTGGCAAGAGGAACACAGACTGTTTACTTGTGGTTTGTAAAGGCATGTGTTGGCAGTCAAAGGGCATTTCTAGCCAGAGAGAGCTCATGTGTCCCTGATTTTCTCTAGGCCAAAGAGAAGGCTGAGCTACTGGAGAACTTTTACAAAAGCACCATCACATACTTCTGCAGCAGCTGGGAAGAGATCCGGGCAGTTGCAGCCAAGTTAGCTGGTGAGAGAAAGTGTGCCGTGTCCCTTTTGGTATTCCCTTTGAGGTAGACAGAAAAAGTCCCTGTGTGCAGCACTGAGCTACTATTAATCTCTCCGTGCTGTGACTTCTCATGCATAAATGGAGATGTTAATGTTCTCCTACTTCTCCAGTGTGGTGTTAGGAGGAATTTGTAATTTGCAATAGAATGCTTTGAGATGGCGCAGTCATTTAGTAGCAGAGGCTGGCACACTGTCACGTAGGGTATGTTTATTCTCCGATCAAACTAGTGTGCTAAAAATAGAGTAGCTGTGGCAGGAGTAGCAGGAGGGGTTAACTATTCCAAGGATGATCCCATCCAAACCCAAAAGTCTGTTCTCAAGGTGGCTAGCTCCTCCGACTGCTTCTGTCATCTGACCTGCACTCTATTTTTAGTAGTCCGAGTTAGTGTGGACTCAAACTATAGACCTAAGCTCAGTGTTGTTGACTGTTCCTTACTGGTGCTTCATCACTGGGAGGTAGGCAGGCCACCGCCACACAGTGCCTGCTGTTGCAGGTTCCTGATTGCCTTGCCCAGGAAGCACTAGATTCCTCCCCTTTGGCCCTGTGCCATCCTTTCCTTAGCACACCCATGCAAGCCAGGCAAGCATTGTGGCCTAATTAATTTATCCATGTGAGATCCTTGCTTAGTACGCACTTATTCCTGGCCCCAGCCCTTTGTTCACACCACTAGATTAATACACTATCCTAGTTTATCTCCAATAACTGACAGCAGTGGCAAGAGGAACATAGATTGTTTAAAGCAAATGAGGTTTTATGTAAACATTCTTAATTTTTTTCTCTTCAGTGTGGACGCTAAACTTTTCTAGTATTTTCTTGCCTACAGCTCACCTTAGACCCACAATAGAAGCCAAAGGGCCAATGTTATCACCTTGCACTTAACAAGAGAAGGTTTTTTATTGATGTTTATTTTACACTGCTTATTTAGGCATCATCCTGGAACATACGGACACCAAGAATATGAAATGGCTGGACATGGAACATCTGTTGACCTGTAAGTAACAAATACAGGTGAAATCCTATTCATTAGTGAGTTATAAAGAAATTTAGCTGACAAGCAAGCAGTAACTGATACCACAGGTGTGAAGTGCATCAGCCACACAACAAAGGACAGATTCAGCTTTAGTCTGCTCTGAAAGAGGTACGTCTACACTACAGCGTTAATTCAAGTTAACTTAATTCGAAATAGTTAATTTGAATTAAGCTAATTCGAATTATGCATCTATACACAAAACCTATTTCAAAATAGCATTTTGTTATTTTGAAATAGCGCGTCCACACTGAGTGGACCCTGAACCGAAGTTCAGGCTGGCCGGAACCAGTGCTGGCAGGGCATCAGGTTAGGACATAGTGTGTGGGGCTGCTGCCTCAGGCTAACTGAGCTCCGTGCTTCACGGGACCCTACCCCCACCCCGAACAGACAGTTCTCAGGGTTCCCCGCTCGCTTGTCTACCCCGATGAGGGAGAGCAAAGCAGTCCTGTCTTGGAGTGCCCTGAGTGCCTGCACTCGGGACACCACAGCACTCGGCCACATGGAGCCAGAGCTGCCCCTGGGCACACCGGTGCGTCTCGTAGGGTTGTTGCCATCAGCCCAGCTGCACTTGCTGCAGGCTACCGTCCGGGGAGTCCATCGGGGGGCTGTCAGGATCCAGGAGGCCCTGCAGGAGAGTGTCCACCCCGAGGAGCCCTCAGAGCCACCCCGGTCCTCCCCACCGGGGGCTCGTGCCCCATTCCTCCCTCACGTCCATCTACTTACTCCTCCCTAGCCTCCCTTCCTGATGTCAAATAAAAGACATGTATGTTCAAAAATAGAAACTGGGTTTATTGAACAACAGGGTGAACCTCTGGGGAGACTGGGAAAAGGAGGTGGGAGAGAGGAATAGAGTGGGTGGGAGAGGGGAGGGTGAAACCTGGGAGGAGGAAGTTGGAAGGGAGAAGCAAAGGGAAGAAGGGGGAAGGGAAGATCAGGGCCCAAGGTTGGGGGTCTCACTGCACCAACTTGATTGTCATGCAAACCTGCTCCTGGGTTCGCATGTGGCCTTTGGTGGCCAGGCTGGCAGCTATCCTGCCATTGACGGCCGTGTTCCTCTGTCTAGTGCGGAGATCATGGATGCTGGGGCATCCCTCCCAAACCTGAATAAGGTCCATGATCTCCACCCTGGACCAGGAAGGCACCCGCCTTCTCCAGCCCCTGTCAGGCTCCTGGGTGCTGGCAGACTGCTCCTGAGGAGCAGTGGAGGGTTGGCTGCCAGTGCCTTGCTGGCTCACGTTTTGTGGCTACTGGCTCAGGGGCCCCGGTGGCCACTGCTGGCTCTTGGCTGGTAGGCTTGGATCTGGCACGGGCCAGGGTCTATCCCTTTAATGGCTCTGGGGCCAGGGGGAGAGGAGAGGAAGTTTTCCTGGTTGTGCCCAGAGTGGCCACCAGGGCTCCCTGGGAAGGGCTGGAGGCCCCCTATTTTGAATTAATTGTCTACACAGCACTTAATTTGAAATAGCTATTTCAAATTTGGTGTTACTCCTCGTAGAATGAGGTTTACCAAATTTGAATTAAGCGCTCTGCTATTTCGAATTAATTTCGAAATAGCGGTTTGCATGTATAGATGCTATTAAAGTGAATTCAAAATAACAGCTGTTATTTTGAATTAACTTTGCGGTGTAGACGTACCTGGAGGAAACTGCAGCCAGTGTGATATAAGTCAGTGCATCTCCTGGCTACCCTGGCAAGGCCTCTTCCCAACCTGTGTGATCCACTCTTTGGGCTCCATCGGCTCCCTGGGAGCCACTTTTTGCTACCCCAAACTCCACACCATCAGATTTATTTCTGTCAGGAGATGTAAAATAACTTAAAAGCAGAAGCTATTGAGTCAATGGAGCACCTTCCAATTGGATGAGTTTCTGGTAGGGTCAGGGTCTCCCCTCTCCCCCCTCCTCCATCTCAGTTTGGAGCTTGGAAGGATCCCAATGGAGGAACCTAAAGCTTTGTTTGTACAGAGAGCTTCTGTAGCTTGGTACTCACTGGTACTAAATCTCCAGCTACTGCAGGCATAGGTGACTATATGAAAAGTGAGTCATATTCTCTGTAATTCCAGCTCTCCAGGTCCTACAGAATGACCCAAGTCCCATTGTCCAGCTGGTGGCAACTCAGGTCCTAAGAGACATCTGACCTGGATGAGTGCTCGGGGAATGAAGCACAGACAAATAGAAGAAAGAGCTCCTGCTTCTGTTTCCAGCTTGCACATCATATACTTGGGTGGGAAGCTAGACTGAACGCTATATCTGCTAGCTGTCTATGGGGTAGGGGAGTAGTATAAGGGCCCTACCATCAATCAAACATTAGCCCCGCCCCCTGACCCTGGAAGTCCCCCCCCCCGACTCCCCGGAAGTCCCTTCTCCCTTGTCACTGGCAGTCCCGCCCCTGGAGGGTAGTACATCCGGGTCGAGAGGGACAGGTGACCGGAAGTAAAAAAGGATGTCATGTGACCCCGGTTAGGCCCGTCCCCTGTCACCGGAAGTCCCGCCCTTGGGGGTAATACATCCGGGGTAAAGAGGGGCAGGTGACCGGAAGTAAGGGGTGTCATGTGACCCCTCTAAGGACTTGCCCCTCCTCCCTCTACCAATCAGGAAGGGCTTTCCCCGTAGGAACGCCCCGCGAACCGCTTTGACCAATCGGGGGGCAGTTCCGGGAACGGATGACCCGCCCAGAAGTGGGTCGTGTGACCCCTCTAAGAACTCAACCCGCCTCCCTCCACCAATCAGGAGGAGTTTTTTCCCTGTAGGACCGCCTCGTGAACTGCTTTGACCAATCGGGGGGCAGTTCCGGGAACGGATGACCCGCCCAGAAGTGGGTCGTGTGACCCCTCTAAGAACTCACCCTGCCTCCCTCTACCAATCAGGAGGGTTTTTTTCCCTGTAGGACCGCCCCACAAATCGCTTTGACCATTCGGGGGGTGCAGTTCTGGGACCCGTTGACCAGACCGGAAGCTGGTCGTGTGACCCCTCTAAGAGCTTCCCGTGACACCCTCTGTCAATCAGAGCATAGCACTTCCCCATAAGTTCTAGCGCCACACAAAAGAGGCCATCTTGTTCCAAGATACAGCTAGGACACCGCAGCGGCACGCCCACGCTGTCTGAGCACATTCCGCTCAAGCAGAGGCGGCAACAATACCTGCAAGAGTGGTCATGACTGTATACTGTGTGGCAAAACTCACAATAATTTTTCGCTCCGAACAACTTTTTCACATCCAGAACCCCATAGTAATGCTCATCTCCGCCAAGCGCCGCGCGCCCGGGGCCGGCGCTCCCCCCGCAAGCGCCACGCGCCCGGGGCCGGGGCCGGCGCTCCCCCCGCCAAGCGCCGCGCGCCTGAGGCCGGCACTCCCCCTGCCAAGCGCCGCGCGCCCGGGGCCGGCGCGCCCCCCCGTGCAAGCGCCACGCGCTATGTGCCCAGGGCCAGGTCAGCCCCGAGCACCTGGCGGGTGCATGCAAATGCCCCTGCGGGCGCCATAGCGCCCATGGGCACCGTGTTGGGGACCACGGACCTACGGCAATAACAGTATTTAATAAGATTTCCAAACACAGTTCAGCACATAGGCCCTGGAGCTTGCAGTTTATACCCTCTGGAGTCCAAGTCAAACAGTCATGGTACCGCTGGGCTGGCGCATTTATGACACAACCCTCACAGTCCTCAAAAAGCTTTTCCCTAAGACAGTGACTAAGGACGGTATAAACACTAATGCGTACAATAGAGCGCATAACTTTTTTACGCTTATGATGTGGCACTGGCTCAACTAGGTCAATGCACAGCCACCTCCTGAATTCTTCATGGCCGTCATCCTAGGCGTTCTCTTCAATGCTTTGTATCGGTGTTGAGCAAAAACAAGGTGGGCCCGGTTCGTCTTCCTCGTCCGATGCAATGCTGTCCCGGGTCTGACGGTCAGCTAGAAAGGCATCGTCAAGCTGTCAAAAGATTGCCAGAAAGAAATAATGTAAGACGCTCTGGTCATTTTTTTTTTAAAGTTTACAAAATCCCGGATTCCTAACCCCATGATGCCCCAACTTCGATCTTTCATTTACCTATTTGGCTTCTTTTCCATGCGTCTTGTCCGACTCCTGGGAGCCATGGGCACCTTCTTCCTCCAGGCTATCTAGCTTGTCTGGCTGCATCGTGAGCGGTTGGGTTTCGGTGTCAGATATTGGTGTATCCATCAGCGGGTGGGTCAAAGGGCTCCCTTCAACTTCTCCTTCCTCCTCGGAACTGTCGCTGATGTAGCGCTTTCTTCTCGGCACCAAAACAAAGTTGGTGAAAGAAGCCATGTTTCCGCTCAGCGTTTGCACGCTCTCTGAAACACGCGCTCTTGGAACAAGATGGCCTCTTTTGTGTGGCGCTAGAACTTACGGGGAAGTGCTATGCTCTGATTGGCAAAGGGTGTCACGGGAAGCTCTTAGAGGGCTCACACGACCCGTCTCCGGTCTGGTCAACGGGTCCCGGAACTGCACTCCCCGGATTGGTCAAAGCGATTTGTGGGGCGGTCCTACAGGGAAAAAACCCCTCCTGATTGGTAGAGGGAGGCAGGGCGAGTTCTTAGAGGGGTCACACAACCCACTGCTGGGTGGGTCATCCGGTCCCAAAACTGCCCCCCGATTGGTCAAAGGGGTTCGCGGGGCGGTCCTACAGGGAAAAACCCCCTCCTGATTGGTGGAGGGAGGCGGGGCAAGTTCTTAGAGGGGTCACACAACCCACTGCGGAGCGGGTCATCCGGTCCCAGAACTGCCCCCCCGCTTGGTTAAAGCGGTTCGCGGGGCGGTCCTACAGGGGAAAAACCCTTCCTGATTGGTTGAGGGAGGCGGGGCGAGTCCTTAGAGGGGTCACATGACACTCCTTACTTCCGGTCACCTGCCCCTCTTGACCCCGGATGTATTACCCCCAAAGGCAGGACTTCCGGTGACAGGGGACGGGCCTAACGGGGGTCACATGACACCCGGTCAGCTGTCCCTCTTGACCCGGATGTACTACCATCCAGTGGCCGGACTTCTGGTGACAGGGGAGAAGGGAATTCTGGCGGTCAGGGGGCGGGACTTCCGGGATCAGGGGGCAGGGCTAACGTTTGATTGATTGTAGTGCCCTTATACTACTTAGGGGATTACACATGCCGGGGGAATTCACTAAGGGTGGCTTTAATTGGCATTTAAGCATCTAACTGTGGATTTTGGTGATTTCCTTTAGATATCCAGGGCCTTTAACTGTGCTTGTATTGTCCAGTCTCATAAGTTGCTGAGTGTCCTCAAACTCCCTCTGATGATATTGGGAGTTCAGAACACTCTGCCCTTCAAAGAAGGTACTCAGCAGATATCATTCGTCCTCCAAATTTAGAGGCTATGATCCTCCACCTCATAGAAAAAGTTTCCTGAATAGTTAGGTTTCTAGTCTCTCTCAGCACTTTACTCTTGCCCTCCTGGGTTCTGGGCCTATGAGGAGTCACCAGACAACAGTTAGCAAAGGAGGGTAAAAGGCTGAGGGGGTCTGGGATATCATTGTCTGTGGTTCTCAATGGGGAGAGAATCTTCCTGTGATGGCTGAATATGGGAAGGGGATCAGTGGAGACCCCCTGTTGAATTGACACTTTCTGATAATTCACTATATTAGGTAATAGGAGTTCCCCTAATCTTGTGGTGTTTCCTGTTTTGGAGATTGTTTTCCATTCCATATCCAGCAGCTTAATCCCAACCCATATTATTATATTTATTAAGGGGCATTGTACAAATGCTGATGACTCTTTAAGTTTATTTCTCAGGTGCTGGCCATGCTGTGTCTCACAAACAGTCACCTGTAAATAACCCTCCCCTGTAAATAATATAGTGTTTGTATTTACTGTGCACATGTTTCCAATTAAACTCTTTGAAGTATCTGTTTCAATTACTCAGGGGCCTGATTTCTTCTTTCAGAGTATGTCTACACTACAGCATTATTTCAAAATATCTTATTTCGAAATAGCGCGTCTACACACAAAATGCATTTTGAAATAGCGTTTTGCTATTTCGAAATAGCGCGTCCACACTGAGTGGACGGTGAATCGCATTTAAGGCCGGACAGAATCAGGTCCGGCAGGGCATCAGGTCAGGAGTTACTTTGTGTGGCTGCTGCCTGAGGCTGTCTGAGGCCTGTGCTTAAAGGCACCCCCTTGGACAGCCAGTTCTCAGGTTTCCCTGCTTGCTTGCCTACCTCCATGAGGGACAGGAAACCATTTTGTCTCTGTGTGCTCTGGTTGCCTTCACTCGGGACATCACAGCACTCTGCAACGTGAAGCCAGAGCTGCCCCTGGGCACTCTGGTGCTTTTCGTGGACGCGTTGCTGCGGACCTGTCTGAACTTTCTGCAGGCTGCCATCTGAGAGGTCCATCAGGGGGCTGTCAGTATCCAGGAGGCTCTGCGGGAGAGCTTCCATCCTGAGGAGCCCTCAGAGCCTCTCTGGTCTGCCCCACTGGGGGCTTGTGCCTCATTCCTCCCTCACGTCCTTCCACTTACCTCTCCCTAAGCCCCCTTCCTGATGTCAAATAAAATACACGTATTTTCATGAACACAAACTATCTTTATTTAACAAAACCCCGGGGGAGAGGGGGGAGAATGAAACTCTGGTGAGACTGGGGAAAGGAGGCGGGAGAGAGGAGAAGAGAGGGGGGGGAGAGGGAAGGGGGAAAACTTGGGGGGAGGAAGCAAGGGGAAGAAAGGGGAGGGGAAGGTCAAGGCTCAGGGTTGGGGGGCTCTCCAGACCAACTTGATTTTCATGCAAACTTGCTCCTGGGTTCACATGTGGCCTTTAGTGCCACGCTGGCAGCTATCCTGCCATTGACGGCCGCATTCCTCTCTCTAGTGCAGAGATCATGGACATTGGGGGCAATCCCCCCAAACCTGAATAAGGTCCATGATCTCCACCCTGGACCAGGAAGGTGCCCGCCTTCTCCAGCCCCTGTCAGGCTCCTGGGAGCTGGCAGACTGCTCCTGGCGAGTGGTGGAGGGCTGGCTGCCAGTCTTTGCTGGCTCATGTTTGGGGGCCACTGGATCAGGGGTAGTGACTGCTGGCTCTGGCCTGGCAGGCTTGGAACTGGCACAGACACTGTGGCCAGAGTCAACCCCTAAAGGCTCCGGGGAGGGAGGAAGGAGAGGAGTGATCTTGGTTGAGGCTGGAGTGGCCACCAGGGCACCCTGGGAAGTGTCAAAGTCAGACAGGACTCACAGATTTGGCAGACTGCTCTGTTTATTTCAGCAAAGCTTTGCTAAAATGCATTCAGAAAATGTGAGTACCATACAAGGTTCAAACCCCTTGATTTTATACAGTCAAAAGGCCAAGTTAACAAGATCAAAGGGTGTGGCAAAACTTCACATTATTAGTGTGGTTAAGTATCTTCATTTCAATATCAAGCACACAGCAATCTCCTGGCTATATCTCCCTGATTATCTAGAATTGCTTTCTGTCTAACACCTAATGTTTCTCTTCCTGTTAAACTCAGGCCCAAATTGGCTAGCACCTTGATCTGCATACCTACAATCAACATTAACATACTTTTCTTCTTCCTCTTAAAAGACAAACAGAATTCCTTCAACTTATTCAATTATTACAGTACAATTCATCTTTCTCCTACAGTATAATTCTTTCTACTTTCACAATCCCTCCTTTTGGTCAAGCCTCGCCTATGACCAACAATTACTGGGTTCCTTGCATTAACCGTTCTTTGTCTTTTTGTTCATTAGTGATATTTAAAAGCATCAGATTAGCACTCTGGTGAGGGGACATGTCTGTGACATGTCTTGCACAGTTTTGGATACAACAGGAGATTAACTGAAAACATACAAACATTATTAAGATTCCAAATAGGATAGTCAGGGCTTCCTGAAACAACCAGTTTCCTATGCCAGAGAAATTGGACAAGTTACTTAGCCATTTTCACAGGGAACTTGGCTCTTCGTTGGAAAGGTATGCAATCTTTTTTAAGTAGCTAGCGCGATCTATTCTATCATTGGTGTTGTCTGGTATATATACACAACATTCTTTGCCAATGAGAGCACAGGTCCCTCCTTTTGCTGCCAGCACTATATCCAATGCCTGACGGTTTTGGAGGACCACTTGTCTGATCGCTCCTGTTTCTTTGGCCAGGGCCCTTAAACTTTTTCCAGTTTCATTTTCCATGATTTTAACTACTGTTTGTAACCTCAGAAGCCTTTTTGCATGATGTATTACTCCCCCAAGTGGGTCAAAGGAACCACCAATAGCCTCTTCCCAAGTTAAAGGGCTTATGTGATTCACATACCATTGGGCATCCGACAAGTCCCTTCTTTTTCGCCTAAAATTACGGAGGCGTTCTCATGGGAAGGACTCTAACACTCGGAATTGTGGGAAGAGTTGGGCGGGATAACAGATACCTGACCAGTTAACTGGTAATGTGGTATAGGCCTTTGTTCCACAGACCCAATGATGCCCTATCAAAGCCGGGAAGGGTCGGTTGCACCCCTTTGCCATATAGGTGTCTACAAAGGAGGAGTAATATCCCCCGAAGGGCACACGGTGATTCTCCTTACGGGGAGTGGTGTTATTTGCATGGCATTAAAGATTGTACTGATGTTACAATATGCTGGAGACAACTGCTCCTCCCCAGATTCAGCCCCGTCCCATTACACACCAAACACCAGTGACCTTTTTTCTCCTCCACACTTATCCGTTTAGATACATTTATTCCCACAATTATTCCCACTGCTTCCCAAGTGTCATTACTGTTCCATGTCTTGTTAAACGGGTGAGGCCTGGGGAATTAAGTGGGATTGCCAAGACAGGAACCAGCTTGTGAGTGGGATGGAATGTGGCTGCAGACCCAGCAATTAGAGATATTAAGGGTCTGAGCGATCCATACTTGCTGGTGGATAAAAGAATTGTCATTGTCATTGTGGATTCCCCAGATCTTAAGACACCAGTGGCCGAGGAACAGGCCCCACCAGAGGCACATGTTGGAGGCAAGACCCTTTTGGTTCTGACAACCTCCACTGAGGGAACCGCAGTTACGGTTTTATGTCCACCAGGCAGCAGGCGCTAGGCTCACTACTGCTTCTTCTTGGGCCTTGCTTTTGGTCCTCATCTGCTTCAGGCAATCCTTACGCGAACGTAGGTTGTAAGGTATTGCAGGCTGTTCCTCTACGTCTTCTTCTGGAGTCAAAATTGACTCTGCATGGTCCTGAGGTGATGATTGGTCCGCTGGGGATGGTGCCTTCTTACACTGCGAAGCCTGTATCCATGCTGCGATGCCGGATAACTTAACAGCCGTCTGGGCAGTGAGCAGCACCTGATGCAGGCCCTTCCACCGGGGTTCCATGGCGTGTTTTCGTTGGTGGTGTCGTACGTAGACCCAATCACCTGTCTCGAGAGTGTGGCAGGCATCCGAGGTGGGTTCCATCGGCCAGGCGGCTCGAACCTGTGAATGGAAGTGACTTACAGCTTGCATTAGTCCCTTGCAGTACTGAAGGAGTGTACTGTGAGTCAAGTTCAAGTCTGAGACTGGAGTAATGGTAGCCATTGTTCACATAAACAATTTCAAAAGGACTTAATTTATGTCTTTGGGATGGTAGGGACAGTGCAGCAGGTGTGTGACATGTAACACACGATCCAGGTGCTGAACAAGTTGTTCAGTAAAACGTGTACCCCGGTCACTGGACAGAGTGGCAGGAGTTTCTTTGGCAGGCATAATATGATTTAACAAACATTTGGCAACAGACAGCGAATCAGCTTTGCGACAAGGAAAGACTTCAATCCAACCCGAAAATAAGCATACCATAACCAAAATAAATTCATATAGTTGACACACAGGCATTTGTACAAAATCAAGCTGCCAATGCAAGAACAGTGCTTGGGGCAGGCCCCAGAACCCTTGAGCTACCTTTACAGGTTTGCCAACATTGTAGCTTTGGCAAGTGGTACAGGCGGCACAGTGGTGAGCTGCAAAAGAGCTGAAATGGGGGGCCCACCATTCTGCCTTAGTTACAGCAGAGATCATACCCTCCTTTCCGACATGCGAAACGCCGTGTAGCAGGGCGGCCAGAGCTGGGTAGAGCGAAAAGGGGGCCACAAAGGCACCAATAAGGGGGCGCCAAAGGGAATCAGGGTGTAGAGAGCAACCCTGGGCGACCCAGGAGTCTTTTTCTGTTTCTGAGGCAGAGTCTTGGAGCAGGGTGACTTTAGAAAGGGACTGCGGTGGTACAGAAACAGAAAGGGAACCGAGAAACGCACCTGGGGAAGGTTCTATGGCAGCATTACCCTTAGCAACATCAGTATCTGCTGTGGAGTGACCAGGGCACTTAACAATAGCTAATGCAGATGGGAGTGCATACAGGAGAGCAGCAATGTAGGGGCCATTCTTGATAGGGGTACCAGCAGAGGTAAGGAAACCCCGAGCTTGCCAGAGGGAGCCAAAGTCATGTACAACCCCAAAAGCATATCGAGAATCAGTATAAATGCTGGCGGAGCGTCCCTCAGCCAGAAAGCAAGTGCGGGTTAGGGCAACTAGTTCAGCGACTTGTGCTGAGGTCACAGAAGGTAAAGGCGCAGCTTCTAGGGTTTCAGAGAGTGATACCACAGCGTATCCTGCGAGGAGACGACCTTGGCTATCTCTAAAGCAGGAACCGTCAGTGAATAACACAAGGTCGGAGTTAGAGAGAGGGACATCAGAAAGGTCGGGGCATGAGACGGTGACAGCAGAGACACTTGCAAGGCAGTCGTGGGGTTCACCGTCATTAGCCAGAGGAAGGAGAGTGGCAGGGTTCAACTGAGAACAGCACTTTATGGTGATATGCGAAGCCGAAAGCAGTAAAAGTGAGGCGGGCGGAGGAAAGGTGAGCTGTATTACATTGTAGCAGGAGAGTATCTATAGAGTGAGGGACCATGAGAGAAACAGGAGAGCGGAGGACAAGGGACTCAGACATTTCAATTAGGCGTGCCGCGGCAGCCACAGCACGCAGACAGGGGGGTAGACCTTGGGCAACAGGATCCAAGGTGGCAGAGAAATAAGCTACTGGACGATTTTTGCCACCATGCTCCTGAGTAAGAACCCCAAGTGCACAACCAGATTGCTCGTGGCAGAAAAGGGTAAAGGCTTACAGTAGTCAGGTAACCCTAAGGTGGGGGGGGCAGTGAGAAGCACTAAAGAGTCAGTTTCTGAGGCAGATAATGAAGGGGAACAGAGGAGTAGATCATTTACACATTGGACCAATGTGGACCCAGAGGGGAAGACCAGGTTAACAAGGTCTTTGGCTAATGCTTGGGAAAAGTAAGACGGGCTTTCTGTGTACCCCTTGGGAAGCATACTGCTGCTCCTTGTAAGAAAAGGCAAAAAGATACTGGAACTTAGGGTGAACCGGGACAGAAAAGAAAGCAGAACACAAATCAACAACAGTAAAATGAGTTGCATCTGGCAGGATAGAAGCCAGATTGGTTGCTGGGTTAGGGATTACAGGAAAGGTGGGTACAACAATGCAGTTAATAGCTTGAAGATCCTGAACAAACCGCCATGATTTACCATCAGCTTTTCGAACTGGGAGGATAGGAGTGTTACAAGGGCTGGAATAGGGGACAATAATGCCTTGTTCCCACAGGGTGGATATGACCGGAGCTGAAACCTCTAAATCCCAAAAACCCGGTGCCACAACCCCTTCTCCGACCTTATCCCCATTCTTGGTACCCTCCCCGTTCCCAGTACTGTCTGCCCTGCCCTGAATAATGCTGTATTTGCAGAGCTATCAACTTTTGTGAGGACTGCTTCTCTTTCCTTTTAGAGTGCAGTGGCAATGCTCTGCCACTGCTTGCAATTTGTCCATGGTCTTGGCCTCCCATCCAACACTTATTTGCTTTAACATACTGCTAATAGCAGATAAGAGGCTATTAACAAACGCATGCGCCAGGGCGCCCTGTCCATTTTTACCTGGTTGCTGTACCCCAAAACCCCCCCAAAAAAAACCAAACAAACAAAAAAACCATCAGTCAGTCTGTGTGATAGTTGCCCGGTTTTTTTTTTCTTTGTTGCTGTTTACGGGGTTATAAGTAGCTTACACAGTTGCAGGAGCTCTGCTTCAGAGGGTTCATAGGCATTGCACACTAGCAAAATTTCTCTGCAAATTTGGTAGGGTTTTCCTGGGGCTTTGGAAAACCTTTTAAAATCGAGTGGAGCTCCGTGTGGGCCAAGGGTTTATAGCTTCAAGTAGGACCGGTCTGAGTCTTCTTGGAGGACGGGGTAAAGGGAAGCGCTCGATCTGGTGGTGGGAGAGGAGGTTTCCAATAAAGCTTTTTCTTATAATTAGAATTTTTAAGGGAGGCGAGCTTCGATTCAGTTCATTTAAGATTTGCCTCGTCCCACCACTGCATGAAGCTATCTACCTCTCCTCTAGCCAATTTAGTTTTGGGAAGGCCAAGTTTGTCTTTTAAGACGTCCACTTGGTCTTTGTTCCAAGATCCTAACAGTGGCCACTGAGTTTTGGGATCCCCCCAGAGTCAATCTAGATCATTTTTCCAGAAATTTACAGGAGTCCGGACCCTTTCTAAAATATATAAACTGAGCCAGGGTCCCTTTAGGGAACTATCCCTGCTTAGACGTCTAGTTACCCATACAGGAGGACTTCATACACCAATCACACAAGGAGGAAATTCGGGTTCGTCAGAGCGGTGCCCAGTGCAACACACAAAAGAAGCCCACAGGCTACTGCCTCAATCGCCCTTGCGTTCACTCCAAGGATTTTATCCAAGGTGCGGTGCGGCTGCGATTGTGCAGATTCCAGTCACACAGACCGCGGGGACAGGAGCCCCTTGGTCGGCCAGTCCCTGGACAGGGATGGCTCCCAGACTCACTCACACCACAGGGAAGATGGATAGACACAGAGACAAGACAGTCCTCAGTCCGGACAAAATAATTACCTGACCAGAGTCCTGATGTTAGATCCCGGGATCCCTACCAGAACAGAGCAGGAACCAACAGGTTCGATGGCGTAGACTTCGCTGTGGTTGTGCACCTTTCCGTTCTGGCGGAGGACCGCTCGGGCCAAATGCCCAGGTGCCGGCTACCACGGTCATCCTGCAAAACAGTCAGGGATCACACAGCCTCAGCGAAGACGGTTGCCATCTCAGTGGGACCTCCAAATTGTCAAAGTCAGACAGGACTCACAGATTTGGCAGACTGCTCTGTTTATTTCAGCAAAGCTTTGCTAAAATGCATGGAGAAAATGTGAGTACCATACAAAGTTCAAACCCCTTGATTTTATACAGTCAAAAGGCCAAGTTAACAAGATCAAAGGGTGTGGCAAAACTTCACATTATTAGTGTGGTTAAGTATCTTCATTTCAATATTAAGCACACAGCAATCTCCTGGCTATATCTCCCTGATTATCTGGAATTGTTTCCTGTCTAACACTTAATGTTCCTTTTCCTGTTAAACTCAGGCCCAAATTGGCTAGCACCTTGATCTGCATACCTACAATCAACATTAACATACTTTTCTTCTTTCTCTTAAAAAGACAAACAGAATTCCTTCAACTTATTCAGTTATTACAGCACAATTCATCTTTTTCTTACAGTATAATTCTTTCTACTTTCACAACTTTGACCACCAGGGTCTGAAGCCCCACAGACAGGGGCCACGGATGGGGAGGGGGAGAGGCAAAGGGGGCAGTTGTCTCGGGAGCTGATGATTTAAAAGGGTCCAGGCCTCTGGGTCACTGTATCGACTATTATGGCAGCCGCCACTGCCAGAGACCCGGGCAAATGAAATCAATCCTAGAGCTCTGTCTGGTGCAAGGTGGGTGGCGCTAAGGCCTGATTGGCCCTCGCCTTGCCCCTCCTACCTTTAGTTTTGCCCCTTTGAGGGGGTCTAGAGCCTTGCCCCTTTGAGGGGGTCTTGAGCCGACCCCCTCCCATACATTACCCAGGGCCCGACAACGTCTGTCACCAGCCCCGTTGACATGAATGTGCCCCAAATCCCTCAGACCCAGTACAGTCCCCCCTCCTTCCCCCCCCGGATCCTTAATTCTTCTCTTGTCATCTGATTGCTTCAAGCATTGTTACAGGCTGGGGACCGACTGGCTAAGCAGCAGTTCAGCAGAAAAGGACCTGGGGATTCCAGTGGATGAGAAGCCGGAGATGAGTCAACAGGGTGGCCTTGTAGCCAAGAAGGCTAATGGCATATTAGGGGGCATTAGGAGGAGCATTGCCTGCAGATCCAAAGAAGTGATTATTCCCCTTTATTCGGCTCTGGTGAGGCCACATCTGGAGTATTGTGTCCAGTTCTGGGCCCCCAACTACAGGAAGGATGGGGACGCATTGGAGGGGGTCCAGGGGAGCTTGACCAAAATGATTCGGGGTATGGAGCACATGACCTATGAGGAGAAACTGGGGGATTTGGGTTTGTTTAGCCTGCAGAAGCAAAGAGTGAGGGGGGATTTGATAGCAGCCTTCAACTTCCTGAAGGGAGGTTCCAAAGAGGATGGAGAGAGGCTGTTCTCAGTAGTGAGGGATGGCAGAACACGGAACAGTGGTCTCAGGTTACAGCGGGGGAGGTCTAGGTTGGATATTAAGAAAAACTATTTCCCTAGGAGGGTGGGGAAGCGCTGGGTTGGGTTCCCTAGGGAGGTGGTGGAATCTCCATCCCTAGAGGTTTTTAAGTCTCCGTTTGACAAAGCCCTGGCTGGGATGATTGAGTTGGGATTGGTCCTGCCTTGGGCAGGGGGCTGGACTTGATGACTCCTGAGGTCTTTTCCAACTCTAGGATTCTATGATTCATCCGTGCGATGTCACTGGAGACGCAGGGAGGTACACTGTGGGCGAAAGCCCCGATCTTGCTTCTGGTTTTGTACAGGCGGCCGTGAAAGTAACTTTACAGTTTCTCACAGGTACTGTCCTGTTGCAGCCCAGGTCTTTGCAGTTCTTGCTGGAGCTGCGCACCAGGGCACTTTCACCTCTGTGTTCAGGATTCAGAGTTATCTCTTTTCCCAAAGATCTTCCCTGGAGCTGTTCAGAGAGAGCTTGCTCCCTCTCGCCACAGTCTCTCTTAAGGCAACCATGTTCTTCAGAGCCTCTGGCCTGACGTGGAACGGGACGGGGGACACCACAGAAGAGGCCAAATTCGCCGGGGGAAACACTCCAAGGAAATGGATGCTAAAGAGGGTCCATTCGCCAAGACTCATGTGCAGGGCCTCTTTGATTTCAGTGTTGTCACTGTAGACCAGCGCGCGCCCGTTGAGATTATGGTCCCTGAGCCTCTGTTTGTACAGCGGGACGTTTTCCTTCTTCAAGCCGATTGTGTCCATCTGGAAGAGAAGTGGGAGCACCCGTTAGTGCCGTGCATCTACTGAACATGTCGCCAAACACGTTTTTAGGAAGGGTCTGCTATAGCTCCCGAGAGGAACCTGTCTGGGCTTGCTCAGATTCTAGCAAACAAGGCGGGCCGGCCGGCTGTGGGGCCAGGTATGGTACCCTGCACACCCCACTGCCGTGTGCTTGGATTCTGCTAGGGGCACCGCTGAGCAAGTTGGCACGGCAGGGGAAATAGCATGCTCTCTGCAGGCAAAAGCTAGCAATGCAGGGACCACTGGAGGGGTGTGTTGAAATGAAGAGGGAAGGTTTCCTGACCCTGCTTGTAGGCTGGAGGGAAGCATGCAGTCAGCCTGACGGGGGTGGAGTTGGGCCTCTCGACCTAAGGCTATATCTACACTGCGGGCCTTTGCAGGCAGAGAGTATGCTAATGAAGCACTCGTTAGCAACTTCTTGTGCTTCATTAGGGGTGTGTCTGGACTACATGCCTCCGTCGACGGAGGCATGTAGATTAGACAGATCGGCAGAGGGAAATGAATCCACGATTAAAATAATCGCGGCTTCATTTAAATTTAAATGGCTGCCCTGCTCTGCCGATCAGCTGTTTGTCGGCAGATCGGGGCAGTCTGGATGTTCCCCTGTCGACAGAAAACCCTTTTGTCGACCGCCCCGGTAAACCTCATCCCACGAGGCATAACGGGGCGGTCGACAAAAGGGTTTTCTGTCGACAGGGGAACGTCCAGACTGCCCCGATCTGCCGACAAACAGCTGATCGGCAGAGCAGGGCAGCCATTTAAATTTAAATGAAGCCGCGATTATTTTAATCGCGGCTTCATTTCCCTCTGCCGATCTGTCTAATCTACATGCCTCCGTCGACGGAGGCATGTAGTCTAGACACACCCTAGCATGCTCTCTGCAGGCAAAAGCTAGCAGTGTAGACATAGCCTCAGGGTTCTTGTGTGTTATTCTGGATAAGGGGTATTACGCTGCAGGCCTCCAGCAAGAGTATTTATGTTTTTGCCTCTCTTCTCTCTGGAGTGCATAACAGACAGCTACGGGTCTCCCAGTCTTAAAACCGACCCAAGTCACTTCAGAGCGTAAAGGATGAACCCGGGGAGAGCCAGCCAATGGCTTCGGGGTTGGAGGAAAGAGCTCCAAGGAACCGAGTTGTTCCAAGAAGAAATGTTTTGTGCAAACCAAGAGTCAGGAGCAGCAGAAAGTGGGGGAACTAGCAGAACCCGGACTGTGGCCTTGCCCCCTACATCACCCTTTCCCCCTCATCCTCACTCTGCCCATTCCCCCTCATGTGCCCCCCCTACTCCTGAGGCCTCAAACCCACACTGTGCCTTCCCCGAAAGCCCCCATCCCACACCGCCTGTTCCCCTCAACATCCTACCCCCACTAGTTCTCGCTCCTCTCCCTCCAGTTATGCACCAGTTATGTGGGACAGTTTTCTCCCAGCTCTGGGGCCCGTAGTCAGGGCTGTCCCTAGGCCCATGGGAAATATGTAGCTGCATAGGGCACCGGAAAATTTGGGCACCAAATTTTTGAGTTCCCCAATGCAGCAGCCATGTGTTCTTGTATGTCTGAGGATATGCCTCTGCCGGTTCGTCTCTGGGGACGCTGTGTCCTGTCTGCTGCAGGGCTTTTCCCTTCGCCCTCCCCCACGTGCTCCTCTCAGCTGGCAGTGTAATCCACACACCTAGTGTGTGTGGTTCACTGTCCCTTCGTGTGGCAATTGGACCTCTTACAGCCAGAGATAAGAACAAGGGAGCTCTACATCCTAAGCTGGGAGCCAGCTGCCTTCATGGCTCCAGCTGTCGAGGCCTCTAGGGGTGTGTCTAAACTACATGGCTCCATCGATGGAGCCATGTAGATGAGGCTGATCGGCAGAGGGAAATGAAGCCGCGATTTAAATAATCGCGGCTTCATTTAAATTTAAATGGCTGCAGCGCTCTGCCGACCAGCTGATGATCAGCTGTTTGTCGGCAGATCGGGGCAGTGCGGACGCTCCCGTCGACATGAAAGCCCTTTGTCGACCTCCCCCTGATGCCTCGTGGGATGAGGTTTACCGGGGAGGTCGACAAAGGGCTTTCACGTCGACGGGGAAGCGTCCAGACTGCCCCGATCTGCCGACAAACAGCTGATCATCAGCTGGTCGGCAGAGAGCGGCAGCCATTTAAATTTAAATGAAGCCACGATTATTTAAATCGCGGCTTCATTTCCCTCTGCCGATCAGCCTCATCTACATGGCTCCGTCGACGGAGCCATGTAGTTTAGACACACTCCTAGAGGGCCTAGGTTCAAATCTGCTACGGGGTTCAAATCAGCAGCAGCAGCAAGCTAGCAAACAGAGAGGATCTGCAACTCTGCTCTAGTTCCTGAGCCCTGCTTGGGGTAGGGAGGTAGAAGGAACGACCAGACCTCCAGCAGAAGCTGCATGAGGGGAAAAGGCCCAGGCAATCCTGCAGAAGGGCCCTCAATTATTCAGGGCCCCACGATTTGCAAAGATGGCTCTGCCTGTAGCCATCATCTGTGGGCAGCTGCTGTCACATGAATGACATGCTTCTTGCGATGAAGAGGCATGGACATTCTATCGACAGCTGGCCCTGCTCGAAGGAAGGAAACCCAAGGGTGACCCACCTCTCGGCAGACATCCTCCACCGTCATACCCAGCAGAGTGCAGGCGCTGAGCTTGTCGAATTTCTTTGTCCGTTTCAGTCTGTGGCTGCCACGTTGCAGCTCCATCTGTCTTTTCAGGGATGGGTCCAAACTGACCGTGAAGGGGAGGTAGAAGAGGGCCTCCTCCATCCGAAACCTGCCGCACAGGAAAGTGTGGAACAGCTCGGGATCCTGGTCCAGTTCCAGCAGCTTTTCCATCTGGCCTTTCAGCATGTCCAGCTCTTCCATGTACTTCTCGTAGACCTCCCACAGAGACATGTCGGGGCGGAGCGGGCTTCCATGGCAGCTGCCCATTCGGCTCCTCTGCTCCTCATCCTCCATGCACTGCAAGAGCCAGCTCAGACGGCACGGCCACTGGTTGGCAAGGAGCACCCATTCCACCACCTTCTTCGGACACACTTCATCCTTGGGGATGTTACTCGCCAGCAGCCTGATGGTGATGGTGACGGTGTTCACGATGCTCCACATCTGCACCACGTTGTCTGTCATGAATTCCTTCAAGGCGTCATCCAGGAGGTAGTCGAAAGCATCTTGAATGAGGTCTTTGGCTCGGATACCTTTCCCGCAGCTGCCGGTTCCCAGCGCTGGGGTTCCAACCATGAGAGGTATCTGGCTGTCCTCTGCAACTGGATTCTGGGCATCGTGGTTGGCCGAATGGTAGCGAGAGATGTTGAGGAAGTCAGAGCTGGCTTCCATCTTGCCATCCTGCCGGAAGCCGACCTCTGCCTCTAGCTGCTCCTTGCGCGCGATGATATTCCTGATCAGCCTCCGCTTGGTGTCGCAGTCCATCCGAGGGACAGAGAAGGGCAGGGTGACGATGCGGTTTAAGAACTCGTAGCCGTTGTTGGCCATACCTCTCATATACTTGGAGCTTTCCACGCAGTCGACAATGATGCTGGAGTCAACAGCCAGGATGGAGATGAAAGGGGCGTCATCGTCTGAGAGGAGAATGTTCATGGCATCAAGGACGCCCACCACCTTGTCAGGGCTGCATGTATCCAAGTGGGTGATCTCCAGCACCACCCGCAGCTTCCGCAGCTGGAAGATCTCCATGTACTGCAGGAACCCAGTGATTGTCCTGACTTCGCTTTTCACGCAGCTCATGAAGCCCAGCTGTGCGCTGAGAGCCGTCTGGTTCATCTGTCTCTCCAGCTGGCTCTTCTGGGTGACGATAATGTTTCGTACCACTGTGATAGTGAGCCGTATGGCAGCTGCTGCAGAGACGCTGACAGCCGTCACCCCAATGCCTTCCACGACAGCTATGGCGTCTCCCGAGGCATCCCCGATGGGGATCCCAAACACTAGGAGGAGACCACCCACCCCAATAGCTACCATGATCAAAAGGATCACAGCCACCCACAGCGGGAGGAAGAGGAACTTCTTGCTAACCCATTCCTGATCCCCTGGTCTTTCGATGATGCTACATTTCCTGTCTATGGTCCTGTAAATGCTCATGGGTAGGAGACCAAAGTGGCTTTCGATGCCGTCGCACAGTGAGGCCTGCCCAGAGCTGGTCGCAGCCCGCGTACTCCCAGGCGCTGAAATGGATGAAGACGTGTTTCACGTTCCTTCTCCACTTCTGCTGCTCCGTCAGGACCGGCCGGTAGAAGATCATGAGTAACAGGAGCTTGAGTAGATCCCGGCCAGTGTTGTCACGCTGCATCTTCTGCGTTCGCTGAAATTCCTCCTGGTCTTTCTTCTTCGATTCGTTTTCCATGTTCTCTGAGATAAAAGAGGAAGATATGTTAGGTACCTGGCAGTGCCTTAAATCTCTCCTCCTGAAGGGTCTTCCAGCTTCACAATCCCTCCCTTCTGGGAAGCAATCAAGAATGGGTAGCTCTTGGCAAAGCCATCCTTAGGATTGATGGGATCCTACGCCGTACTATTAAACTGGTGCCCATCTGCCCAACAGCAGCCCAGATGGATTTTTAGCGATGTGATTTTATAATCCTCATCCACACACTAATAAACAAACACATTTTAAACTAAGGTCCTGTCGACTCTCACAGTAAATTCAGCAAACATTTAGCAGAGGTTGGCAAATGCCTGTTAAATGGCTTCATTACTATGTCGTCGATGTTCTGCCAGTAGCTCGAGCAGACTTTGTCACTTGTAAATTAACTAGATCTTCTAGAACTTCTGCTGCTGGAGGAAGCAGAGCCACAGACCATGGATAGGAAGAGGCAGGTGGGTGGAGTGGACATGAAAACCCAGTGCTGCTCCAAATTTTCAGGTCCCCTATGCGATTGCATAATCGGCAAATGAGTACGGGTGGCTCTGGCTCTTTGGAGATAGTTGTCATCCACTAATCCCCATCCCCACAAGGTTCCTTCCCCGTCTTACGTTCCCCGGGGCAGTACTCACCCTTGATTTTGTGTAAGAGCAGGTTTTTGCAATGTCCCCATGGTGCATAAAACCCAGCAGTCACTGGCGTGGGCACAGTGTACAGGGCCTTCGCTAAAGCGAGGCAGTAGATATCCTCCTTGGTCTGGAACCCTGCAACGGGGATGAGGTAATACACGAAGATTAGCCTCACCGAGCGCATCCTCAGTGGATGCTCAACAGTGTCTCCGCTAATATTTTTCAGTTCAAGGTACTAGGTACAAGGGGAGGGAGCAAACAAATGTCCGAAACCAGACAAGTTTATTTTAGGCTATAAATATTGGGGTGCCTGGCCTTACCCCCTTTGCATGGCCGAAGGGACAACAGAGACTTACTGACTGAATTGCTCCTCGTCCTGGGGCACTCATGAGTTGGTGCACGTGTAACCGCAAATCCAGGGCACTAGATCTGTGACTACACGGCTATAAACATGGCCAAGTGCCTCTGTCACCAGACGGTGCCTGTGGTCGGTCTTTGTGCATAACAGCGAGATCTGCAGCAGGAGCAGGCTGCGTTACCTGCACTGACCACTGATAACACCAGAGCTCCAAGAACAGAAGCACTGAGCCACGCTGCTGAGGCAACCACATCACAGCTCTTAACACTAGGAGCCCGTAAGTACTTTCGGCTGGCATTAAGCCAAACAGCGTCCACAGAGCCCCCTGGCACTCCTGCGCCCTGCTGTGCAATGCAGAGGGAGAGATGGAGAAGAGAAAGGCCCACGTGTTCCTTTGCCCTGGCCCAGGCTAGCCTATGCCACTTCCCATGGTTCTGTGGGCCAGACTTGCAGGGCGGGGAAAAGAGATGTAGAGGTCATGGTGGGTAATCAGCAGAACAGGAGCTCCCATTGTGGCGTTGGGGCTTAAAAAGCTATTGTAATTCTGGGATGTATAAACAGGAAACGCTTGAGCAGGAGTAAAGAGGCTGTCTCGCTTCTGTGATGGATGGGAGGCCCACTGTTCTTTTCTGAACATCCCAGTATTCAGTGACTAAAGGGTTAAACCTAGCTAGCTAGAAAGTGTTGGCAGGGAGTTCAGATCTGCATTAAAAGGGAATCTGTCTGCTGTTTTTCTTTGTGAGTTTAATCCTGGAGCTGCGGAAGGGGATGAGGGGGGGGGATGAATTGAACTGGGCAGGGACATCATGCCTAAAAAAAAGAATACCTGGGCCTAGAATTGGACTGGACCTTGGAAGTGTGGATACTTGAGTACATAGAGAATGTTTATTTAGATGCGATCAGGTTATTTTTTTGTTTTGTTGTTTGGTTAAACTCCTCTGTGCTAAATCCATATCCCCTCCTCTCCCCACTATAACTTTAAACTGAATCCCAGGGATGCAATTGTCTGTGTTTTAATCTGTTCTTTTCTCAGTTGCGCTATAACTCCTAGCAGCCAAGTCAGCTTTACAAATGAATACCTTTTTGTTTTCTTAATATAATCACCTATTTTAAGGCTATGATCTGATTTTGTATCCTGGAAAGTAATAGGAGGTCTGTGTATACCTGCCTAAGACTAAGAGGACAGCTATCAGAAATTACAGTTTGTTTTCATTTTTCTTTTTTTCTTTCCAAGTGCTAAATAAAAGGGAATAATGACATCTCTGGATCTGCTGGCAATGCTCCTCCTAATGCAACCTAATATGCCATTAGCCTTCTTGGCTACAAGGGCACACTGTTGACTCATCTCCAGCTTCTCATCCACTGTAACCCCCAGGTCCTTTTCTGCAGAACTACTACTTAGCTGGTTGGTCCCAGGCCTGTAACAATGCTTGGGATTCTTCTGTCCCAAGTGCAGGACTCCGCACTTGTCCTTGTTGAACCTCATCAGATTTCTTTTGGCTCTTGTGTAAAAGAGTTTGGGGTACCCTTCTGGAATACGTTCCCAAGTGACTTCTTCCTGCGTTCAAGAAGAAAAAGTTTTTTTCCACTTGGGTAGAGGCAGCAACCCTCCTAAGCTCAGGGAATCTGTGACCTTGGGGAGTTTTGAAGCAGAAGCCCATAGAGACACGGTATTTTAAGGTCTCTTTTGGGCCCACACCTTCTGCACTCCAAGTGCCAGAGTGGGGAACCGACTTAGCCTCTTTATTCGGCACTTGAACTTCTGCTGCTGGAGTTCTGTGCCCAGCTCTGGTGACCAGAATTCCAGATGGATGTTGATAAATTGGAGAGGGGTCATGTCAAGGCTGTTTCCCACTCTGGCACTCCAAGTGCAGAAGGTGGGGGCCCACAAGAGACTTTAAAATACCCTGCCACTGGAGGCTTGCGTTGGTGTTGCTGCCATCATCCAAATGCACAAACCCCTTTGAGAACCAGACAGGCGCATTTCAGAATTCCCTCCTGTGGGGTACCTTCCTTGTCCTTGACACTCCCTCCAGAGAGAGCTTGAAAACCTGTAATTTCTCCTAGAAGTATGGCTTGCTGTCTTAGGCACGTGCATACAGAACCTTCCGCCCTCTAGGATGCAGGAATCAGATCATGGTTTTAAAAATGTGACGTCTATTAACAAAACAAATACACTTGGTGAAACATTACTTAGAATCATAGAACCATAGATCTGGAAGAGACCTCAGGAGTCATCAAGTCCAGCCCCTGCCCAAGGCATGACCTATCCCAACTAAATCAACCCATCCAGGGCTTTGTCAAGCCAAGACTTAAAAACCTCTAGGGATGCAGATTCCACCACCTCCCTAGGGAACCCATCTCAGTGTTTCCCTACCCTCCTAGTGAAATAGTTTTTCCTAATATCCAACCTAGACCTTCCCCATTGTAACTTGAGACCATTTCTCCTTGTTCTGCCATCCGTCACTACTGTGAACAGCCTCTCTCCATCCTCTTTGGAACCTCCCTTCAGGAAGTTGAAGGCTGCTATCAAATCCCCCCTCTCTCTTCTCTTCTGCAGACTAAACAAACCCAAATCCCTCAGTCTCTCCTCATAGGTCATGCGCTCCAGCCCCCTAATCATTTTGGTCGCCCTCCGCTGGACCCTCTCCAATGCGTCCACATCCTTTCTATAGTGGGGGCCCCAGAACTGGACACAATACGCCAGATGTGGCCTCACCAGAGCCGAATGAAGGGGAATAATCACTTCTCTGGATCTGCTGGCAATGCTCCTCCTAATGCACCCTAATATGCCATTAGGTTTCTTGGCTACAAGGTCACACTGTTGACTCATATCCAGCTTCTCATCCACTGTAACCCCCAGGTCCTTTTCTGCTGAACTGCTACTTAGCCAGTCGGTCCCCAGCCTGAACTATGCTCGGGATTCTTCCATCCCAAGTGCAGGACTCTGCACTTGTCCTTGTTGAACCTCATCAGATTTCTTTTGGCCCAATCCTCTAATCTGTCTAGGTCACTCTGGACCCTATCCCTGCCCTCCAGCATATCTACTGCCCTCCAGCGTATCTACTTGGTTGCTAGGTGTTACAAAGAAACTGGAAAAAGAAAGATTAAAACACAGAAAATCGCTTCCCTGGGATTCAGTTTGAAGAGTTCCAGGGTAAAGGGGGATAGTTACATGTGCTTAGCAAAAAGAAGTCCAACAAACTAAAAAAATAAAGAAAATAACCTAGTAGCGTCTGACTAAAAATTCCCTGTTCTACTCACATCTCTCTTGTTCCAAGATTTAGTCTTTCCCTAGCCAAGAACGTCGCTGGATTCTGCTTGCCCAGGTTCCTGGCTTAATTCACATCTTCCAGGCATGATCACACAACAGGCACATCACTGCTTCCAATTCAAAACCTCAAATTCTGTTTCCATTTTCTTTCCTGGCCTCCTGTCAACTCGCTTCCTGCTTCTCTAGCATTCCTGGAGACTTTCTAGGACCTTTTGTCTATGGTTTCAACCTTTCCAGGCAAGACAGTTAGGGTTAAGTCCCAAGACTTTCAGGCAACCGTCTGCTTTTGACACGACCTGCCTGTTTCTCTTCAGCTAACTCTTGCTTACTTTGGTTCAGGCCTCAGGCCTTACACCAGGCCCATGCTTCAGGCCCATCCTTTCTAGTACAGGATATAGCCTGGTAACAAAGCCCTGAATGTGGTATCAGGAAACCTGGGTTCTATTCCTGCCTCTCCCACAGGGTGCTCTTTGGAGAGGTTATTCCCTGTCTGTAAAATAAGACTAATGATACTAACCTTCACTTTTTAGACCTACACACAGCAACTAGGGATTTTTATTAACTACTCAAATATTGGTGAGCCTGGCTCGCTACATGAACCATCCAGTTCCTCTTTGAATCATGTTAAATGCTTGATCCCCATGACCAAAGTCTCAGATACTGGGAGAAGTGACACGGGGGAATAAAAGCTGCTGTCTGAGGTAAACTACCTGGCAGGAATCCCCTGGAATGGGAGCCATCGCTACCAGGAGCCCAGGAATAACAAGACTCCAAAAGTCCAGCTGCCAGGCAGTTTGACCATCTCCTTCAGGCCAGTGGCCCAGAATTCCAGGACATCTTTGGGCCTGGGTTTAAAAAGAGGCAGTACCGTGTGCTCAGCCCCTTTTTATCCATCCCCTTTCCCTCCATTGGCACGCAACCCTCAAATGGCCAAAGGTTTCCCTTTCCCTCCCTCCTTGGTTAAACAAGCTGCTTAAACAGCTCGAGGTGATGGAGTGATAAGCACCCACTGACAGAGTCGCTCGGGTTGCAGGGCCAGCGTAAGTCCGCTTTTAAAACTGCCGGCCATAGCTGCAGCTACGGGAGGGGACTCTAGCAAGGGCCTGGAACAAGGAACAGGGCTCCACTCCTGCATGGGATTCGGGCTTCCCCCAGGCAGATGCTCTGTTGCTGCTTTCCTGTCTCTCCCTTCTCCAGGTGGAAGGGGACGGTTAGCCAGTGTTCCCTGCAAGCTGAGCTCTTGGGCGGCCAGCCAGGAGACATTCAAATGCTGCCCAGTTTGCTAGCCGGTAGCATGTGTTTCTAGTGGTGGTGCATGTGGTGTACTGGGTGTAGACATAGATCTTGTTGTTATAGTAACTGCGTTAGGTCACTGGGGGTCAGCCCAGCTGGTTTGGGTTTTTTCTAGCTAGCTCCGTGCTATGCAATAAAATGGACACTTGCAACTACTCAAGCTCTCTGTATTTCCACTGATTTCTTCCCATGCTGTGAAACTCCACGTGACGTAACAGTGCACATCCGTGCATGCCTTGGTGCACATAACAAAATGTATTCCGCACAGGAGTGGGGGAAAAAGTAGAGGCATTATTGCTGCTAGCTCCTTACTGAAACTCAGTGAAAGGCAGGGGAAATGAGAGATCAAGATCCTGAGACTGACAGTCCCCAGGAACAACGGGGAGAGGCTAAAGTCCCAGTTCAGCCTGACTGGCAGAGCAGTGAGCCAGGAGGGAGCCAGGGTCGGCAGAGTGGGACTGAGCTAAGGAGAGAGCAGGGGCCCGCACTGAGCTGGGGAGCAGGGCTGGCCTCGGGGAGGGAGAAGGGGAGGCCGGGGTCAGGATCGGGGGCAGTGCGACTGGCCTCAGGGAGGAAGGGGGTCAGAGGCAGCATGACTGGCCTCGGGGAGGGAGAAGGGGGGGCCAGGGTCAGGATCTGGCCCTTCCCCCCCAGAGCTGCTTCCCATCCCCTCTTCCTTCCAGCCAGTTCCTGCCCCCCCCCAGCCAGTCCCTCTTCCTCCCTCCCCCCTGCCCAGGATCAAGTGTGTCCATTTTTTGGGGGGAGGGTCTACCTGGCAACCCTACGAGTCAGACCCAGCGCAGGCACCAAGTGATGGGGACTGCCGGAACTTTGGGAACCTGAGACTGCGGGGTGGGGGTTTGTGGCAGGTCAGGAGATGAAAGGGGAAGGCACTAAGGGACAGGGTGTAGGAGACAGACAAATGCCAGGGGGCCAAGTGGAGACAATGAGGAAAAGGACAGGAGGGGAGGTGTAAGTGGGGGGGGGGGACAGGATGATGCTAGGAGAGGAGAGGGGAAGGGCTTTGGGGGCTAGAGGGGAGAAGGGGAGGTGCTGGGAGAAGGCTTGAAAGAAGGGGTGGGCATGAGGAAGGCGGAGATGGAGCAAGGCACGTGTAAAGGCACAGGGGCATGAGGGGAACGGGGGCAGAGGGTGGTGAGGGAGTGGGCAAAGTGGGTAGGGGCAGTGAGGGAAGGGGGAGGCACCAAGAGGGTGCAAGGGTAAGGGAAGGTGCAGGTGCCAGGGAGTCCGGGGGTGAAGCAGAAGGGCAGACACCTGCAGGGGAGGGACCAGCACCAGAGGAGAGAGGCAGGACAGGTTTGTAGAGGGAGGTGTTAGAAAAGGGGATGAGGAGGGGTAGCTCACATGGTCAGAGTGGGGCTACTGGAGGAGTGGGCACAGGGGGGGAGAGAAAGCCTGCTGGAGGGGGCAGGTCTCGGGAAGGCTGAGGGCAGTGAGGAGGGAAGGAGTCAGGACAGCAGAGGTGGGTGAGGGATTGGGGGGCAGCAGGCACCAGGGGAGCTGATGGAGGAAGGGAAGGAGACAGGGCAGCAGAGGGGAAAGGTAAGTGGTTCATAAGATATTTATGAATAATTTGGGTGCCACAATGGCACATCCAAACAAGCCACAAACTCAGTACTGGTGCACAACACAAAATGTATTGTGCTCATGGGAGGAAACTCTTAGAGGGAACACTTCCCCCAGCCTCCCCACCCCCCAAGTTAATGTCTCACACATTGGGTTAATGCAATTGCAGGATCGTTGCACAGGGGGGGTTGGTGAGGGCCAAACTAATCCCTATTGGTAAAAGGATGGTGGGAAAAGTCGTTGGGGGGGGGGAGGTCACATGACACCTTTTATTTCTGGTCATGTGTCCATATTGCCCTGAAAGTGTTACCTCCAGAGGCGTGGCTAATGGGAGTCAGGGGGCGTGGCTAATGGGGGTCAGGGGGCGTGGCTAATGGGGGTCAGGGGCGTGGCTAATGGGGGTCAGGGGGCGTGGCTAATGGGAGTCAGGGGGTGTGGCTAATGGGGGTCAAAGAGTACATTTAAAAACATTCTTTGGCTGCACACCCTAATGAAATGTGCTGCGCACGCCTATGGGCAGAGAGCAGATCCAGTCCTGGGAGCAGGGCTGCAGCCACAGAGTTATAGACGCCGCCCAGAGAGCAGATCCGCATGCTGGGAGCAGGGCTGCAGCCACAGAGTTATAGACGCCGCCCAGAGAGCAGATCCGCATGCTGGGAGCAGGCCTGCAGCTGTAACCCACACACCTGATGTGGGTCACTATCCTATGGAGTGGCACTGAGACCACTTCCAGCAAGCAATTATTACAAGGGAGCTCTTCAGCCTATGCTGAGAGGCAACTGACTTATAACTCAAGCTGTAGCAGCTCCTGCCCTAAGCTCCAAAAGTCCCAGGTTCTAATCCACCTGGTGGCAGTTGCACAGCCATGGAAGCAGAGGGGCCAGGGAACCCTCTGTACAGGACTCCCCCCTCCCCCCCCCCACACACACCCTTGCTTCCTGGAATCAGCCACCTAGGTGAATAAAGCTGGAAACCCTCATGCCTATAGCTGTGCACCTTTGCTTTCAATAGCTACAGCCATTCTAAAGTGCCCAGATCTCACAACAGAAAGGAGACGTCCCAATGAGCTGCTAAGCTGTGCTGCCTGCCATGGACAAGTAGCTCCAAGAGGAGCAAGTGCTGTTGACTCTGGAGCCTAATGATGGTGGTGTCCTCCAGCCATTTTCAGATTAGTACAGCTGCCTCCCTGTGAACCAGGTGCCAGCTGGCCATGGGGTCCCATAGACCTGGCTTGTGCAGCCTAACCTGATAACCAAGCAGCCCATCCATTACTAGCCAGCCGATTACCTTGGGCATGGGAGACCATCGCACTCGTAATTCCTGGGGCCTTCACGCACTGACAGGGCTTGACTTGATCGGCCAGCTAGGGAGAAAGAAATAAACAGAAGGCAGAGGAGTCACCAAGAGATCAGAAGACCAGCACGATGCCTTATAGGCCGTTCAGCTGTGAAGAGTCACCAAGACAGGGCAGGTGATGCTAACCTGAGTTAGTCCATTAGCTGCGGCTAGGCTGGGCCATGAGAGGAGAGACAGGCAGTAAAACTGCAGCTGTCAGACCATAAGGAGGACACGGAGGTTTCGAAACCAGCTCAGAGAACAGGGCTGGGTAAGATGCAACCCACCAAACACTGTGATCTGGCCGCTTTCTGTTTAGATCCTGCTGCCCATGCCGCCGAATTCTAAGTGGGGACTCAGGCAGCAGGATCCCATTTTAAATGATTCACGGCTCATGGTTACAGCAGGGGCAGGAGCCACGAGCCCTTTAAAAAGCTGTAGCAACGCTGGACAGCTGCCAGTAGTGGCAAATCTGTGAGCTCTTTTCTGTGCTTTTAATTGAAAGCCTCAGCCGCGGAGAACTCTGAGGGTGGGCTAGTCCACAACACCGCCCCTTCTGCCTCAGGCTCCGCCCCTTCTGTGGGTGGAGCCGGCCTATGACCCCATACCAAAATCAATTAAGTGGCCCCCTTCTGAAAATTATCGCCCAAACCTGTCACAGAATCATAGAAAAGTCTGAGTGGAAGGGACCATGATAGGTCCAGTGTTTCGCAAACTTTTTTTATAATGTACCCCCTTTAAAAAAAAATGTGTAAGTACCCCCAGTACCTACAGTTTTCAGACACACACAATTTTTTTCTACCGTTGCAACACATTTGTTTAAACAACTGCATCGTAGCCGGGCGGGCGATGGCATTTTTGGGTGTAAAAGGTACAAAAAGAATAAAGCGCTGTCAAACTGAAAACTAAAATTCAGTTTTCTCCAAATTTCAGTTGTGTTGACGTGTCCCCCAGACATCTCTTGAGTACCTTTAAGGGGACTCGTACCACTGGTCGAGAAGCACTGATCTAGTCCACCCCTGCACCGAGACAGGACCAAGCATGTTTGTCTCACCTCTTGGCTCCTAGGACACGGCTTGAACTAACGCACTTGGAAAGACATTATCGTATATACGCCCAAAGTGCTTCGTCTCAGTGTATTACCATAAAATCTAACTGACCAAACTCTGACCTTTCATTTCCCTGTCACTTGGCCAGCCACAGCCTCACAAGCCTTCGGCATCGATCTCAAAGCCTTCGTCACGCTTTTGCACACCTGTGCTGACACGCTTGTGAGCCAGGCACACTTGTGCGACACGTCCCAAAGCACTTGCTCCAGGGCATTACATCGCACTTGCCTGCCTTTGATGGACAGGGAAAGGGAGACCTGAAAGGCCTCTCCAAGGTCACCAGCGCGAGAGTGAGCGCAGAATTGAGGAGCAAGGGGTCTAGCACACAACTCTGTGCCTTAGTCACTAGGTGGCATTAGATTAGAACCCGGGAGTTCTTACGCCCAACCCCCTGCCCCCTCCACTAGGCCATGCTGCTGGCCTCCCGCCTCTCCCCCAGGGCTTGGAGACAGACGGGAGGCTGGAGCCAGCCTGCGCAGAAGGGGCTGTAACGCTTACAGCTCGTTCATGACACTGCCCCTGCGCAGCCCCTCTCAGATCCACACTCGGAACCCACAAGAAACACCCCAAGAGCGGAGATGAAACCACCACTCACCTGCAGCCCAGCTTCCAGGAAGGGCAAAGCAAAAGCGGAGCTCGCGGATTCCAGCCCAGCCTGGCACCTGCTTCCTGAACTTTGGCCCCTTTCCTCCAAGATAGCAGGAGGCTGCTCTGGGCCTTTTGTGCCCACGACGGGGCAGAAAAGCAAACTCAGCTGTTGGTTCCATCTTGCGGGCAGAGCCCCGGCAGACAGTGGCAGGCGGGGGTATCGACTGACCCTCCAACCCAGGATATTCCCCCCACACCTGGATTCGCTTCCTAGTCATCCCCATCTCCCTGCACGATCCTTGTTTCTCATCCCGCCGGTCCGAGAAATTGTCAGAGCAGGTTGATCCCGACCTTGCCAAGGGCTTAGGTTACATCACAAGGCTTTGCCGCCACAGCTGGCTTGGCTTGGGTGTGTGGCAAAAGCCCCGCCCCCCCCCCCCCCCCCCCCGCTGGCACAGCTATTCTGGCAAAGCCGCAAGGGCAAATGGCAACTCTGCCGAAAAGCATCTGCTGGCTTTAAGCTCCCTGCGAGCTGTTCTCATCGCTCAGCCATCATCACCACTGCCCTGCCTCTGTCCTGCTCCTCATCCCCGCCCCCACTCCTATCCCCTGCTCTCCTCCATCTCCTCCCCCTTCCCTTCTCCTGCCCCTCCCCATTTCCACCTGCCCTGCCCATCCCCGTCCTCTCCCTCCCCCCGTCTGTCCCCCTCTTATGTGAGGGCTTTGCTGGAAACGCCCCCCCCAAGCCAGGGAGATCTCCCCTCCGGGAACAATTCAGCCCCCCCCATCTCGCTCCCTCCACTCCACAGTATTTCCTCCATTCCCCACAGTTGAAAATTGAGCTCCCCCATCCCCTCAGGAGACAGTCGGGCTCCCCCATACGCAGCTGCCTAGGTAGGCACCTCCGCAGCCAGAGCCTGCCCCTGGCGCCCACGTCCCCTCCCCGACTGCCTGTCCCAGGCGACCACCTGAACCTGCGTCCCCCATTCCCTCAGATCACAGCTCCCTCCCTGACCCTGCACCCCCCGACACCCCTCCCCCAGGCCAGACTCCTCTCTGGCACCCGCACCCCCTCCCCCAAACCCTCTGCTCCCCCTTCACCCAGGTCACAGCTCCCTCCCTGACCCTGCACCCCCCCGACACCCCTCCCCCAGGCCAGACTCCTCTCTGGCACCCGCACCCCCTCCCCCAAACCTTCTGCTCCCCCTTCACCCAGGTCACAGCTCCCTCCCTGACCCTGCACCCCTCTAGAGCCCCTCCCCCAGGCCAGAGTCCTCTCCTGCGCCCATACCCCCTCCTGGACCCTGCACCCCTATCCACCGCCCCAGATCATACCCCCCGCCTGCACCCAGGCTCCACCCCTAAGCTCCCTTCTGCACCCAACCACCCCGTCCCAGACCCCAAAGCCCTCGGTAGAAATGTGGCCCTTGATCAGTTGCCAAAATGGCCCCCCCATTACAAATTATTGACCAAGCCTGATCCAAATGTTTTTTGAAACATTGTTTAATGAGAATGTAAATACAATTCAATACAATTGGGAGGGTTGGGGGGAGGGGGACGCAGCTGCTGGCTCCTCAGCTCTTGCTGCTCTCACTGGGTGTCTTCCTGCTGCAAGGGAAGCAGAATCCGTCACATTCATCCCTGGGGACTCAGGGGAACTGGCCCCCCCAGCATTTCCACCCTCCTCCCCCCTGCTCTCTGGTCATCCCCCGTCAGGCCCGCAGGGTGAGCTCCTGACCCCCCCCCCCCAGAGCTCCTGACACCTCGGCCCCCTCCCGCCTCCTAGGACAGTTTCTGTGTTCAGAGCCTCCCCCGCCCCCAGGGACGCTCGCAGGGGCAGGAGGGATTCTGCCAGCAGGGACGTGGGGTGGGGGCAGCCTGAGGAAAGGGGCGGGGGACTCCCTGAGGGGATGGGAAGGAGACCCTGGCCCTGCCCCACTCTCCTGATCTGCTCCGGCTGCTCACCATGTATTCCAGGAGCTGATGGGCCTGCCCATGCAGGGCGTGGGCCAGGACCAGCCCGGCCTGGCTGGGGCGCCGCAGGGGGGAGCGGGCAGCGAGCAGAGCCTTGTCCAAAAAGCAATTCTCCTGCTCTGGTGTAAAGAGCTGCCCAAAGACCTGAAATCAAGAGCACAGGAGGTTTCAGCTGACGGCCCAGAGCCCGGCCCCAACTCCTGGGGCTAAAACAGCTTCCTCCTCCCCCAAACTCCCTTCCAGACCCTGCACCCAGACGCTCTCCTCACCCGGCACCCCAACCCCTGCCCCAGGTCACAGCTTCCTCCTGCCCCCAAGACCCTCCTACCCCCACGAGGGCCCCAGCCAGCCCCACCCCCGAGCCCTGCCCTGCCCTGGCAGCGCGTCCTTACCTCTCCCACCCGCACGCTGTTGCTGTGAGCCAGGACCCATCTTTCTTTGTAGTAGTGTCTGCACCACAGGTCCTCTGCCTGGTGGATGTTGAGGCCTGCAAGAGACACAACAGGGTGATTCTGCTGGCAGGTCTGAGCCCTTCCCCTCCCACGGGTCCCTGCAGGCATCCCTGGGCAAATGGAGGGGCACAGGGGGCAGAAGGGGAACACAGAGGGACGCATCCCCCCTTGGGCCAGTCTGGGGGAAAAGGGCTGGGTCCCCTCCCCCCGCCGCCGGCACCCTCAGGGTGTCCCTGGGGCCCAGGTCCCGGCTGGGTTCCTTACCCCTGTGGTGCAGGAGGAGTTGATACAGGCTGTGCACCCCCTCCCGGGCCAGCCGGCTGACGTCTTCGGATGGGTCCGAAATAAAAAGGCCCAGCTGGGCCACGTGGTGACCCATCCTCGGCCAGTCGGCGGAGTTCTGAGGGGAGAGAAGAGGGGGGGTCCCTCAGCATCCTGGGGCTGCACGTCCCATGCAAACGGCCGCCGAGGCGGGTCTGAGCTCTGGGGACGGACAGAGACACCTCCCGGGGCGGGGCGGGGCCGGCCTTGCGAGGAGACAACCCTGAGCAATGGCCCCGACTGAAGGGTCACTCCGGGGGTGGAACAAGGGGATCCACTGACGGCCACTCCCCAGTCCCCAGGCCCAGTCCCTCAAGAGCCCCCCTGAAGGGCCCAGGGTCGCCCCTCCCCGGGGAAAGGAGAACGCGGCCCATTCCCGGCCCATTCCCGACCCTGCCTCTGCCTCCCGGGGACGCTCCCAGCCCCGCGCCCTGCAGCCCCAGACCCCCCGGCTCCGAGGTCACTTACGTCAAACCCCGGGAGGGTGGTGGCGACTCCCAGCAGGGCCGTGGTGCTGCCAAGGGCCCTGGCTCGCTCCTGGGGCAGGCGGGACTCCAGCCACGGGCTCAGGTGCTGGGGGGGAAAGAGGCAGGTCAGGACCCGTAGGGAGGCGCCGGTTCTGGGCAGAGCCTGGGGCTCCTCTCGGACTGTGCCCCCCCCAGCCACTGACACTGCTCCTCTCTCGGCCCCCCCCCGAGGAAGCAGGGACAATGGCCCCGTCCCCCCCACGGGGCTCACCTCCATTATGAGCTGCAGCCGGGCGGTGTCTGGGGACTCGGCGAGGAGGCTCGCCAGTAGGGCCTGGAGGTCGTAGGGAAGGGCCCGGATGAACTGCTGCAAGACAAGGGGGAGCCCTGGGTCAGAGGGGGGTTGGGGGATCCAGGCCACCCTCTGGCTCCGGGGTGCAGCCTTGAGCAGGGTCTGAGCCGCCTCGCAGAGCAGGGAGGAGCCCAGGCTGGGCATGGAAGGGACGGGCCCCCCGGGAGAGCAACGGGAACCCTGGAGGGAAGGATCCAAACCTGCAGCTTCTTCCCTCCCTCTGCCCCCCCCCCCTCCTCTCTGGAGCTCCAGCCCAGCCCGGGAGCAGGGCCCGGAGGGACGTACCTGAGTGTGGATGGGCTCCTGCTGCCAGTCCCCAGACACTGTCTGTCCCACGGCCGCCGTCAGCAGGGGGCTCAGGAGCTGGGCCCGCAGGGGAGGCTGCAAGGTGCTGGCAGGAGAGAGGGGCAGAGACTGTTAATTGAGCAGCAGGAGACAGAGACTTTCCCACTCCCTGGCCAGGGGATCTGCTCTGGGGGGAGTCGGCGGGGGGGGGGGGTCGGTACCTGAGGCTGCAGGCGGCGTTGAGGCAGTCGGCCAAGACCAGCGGGGGGGGGGCGAGTCCTCCATGATCTCCTGTGAGACCCAAGGAGACAAAGGGGCGTGTGAGGCTGGGCCCCCAAGAGACGCTCACGCGGCCAGCGCCCCCACCCAGCAGGATCCAACCCCACTGCCTCCCGCTGCCCTGTAGCCCCCCTGCCCGGCACAGGGCCCCTCCCAGCACCCCCCTCCCAAACCGGGACCAGCTCGATCCTTGTCCCCAGGCCGTCTCCTGCCCCTCCCTGCCCTGGTGACCAGCCTCTGAACCTCCTCATCCCTGCTCCCCAGGCGCATCCCCAGCAGCCCGCTCGGCTCCCTTCCAGCCCCCCATGGCCCGGGGAGACCCCTCCCTGTCCCGAATCCCCCTTCCTGTCCGGCACCCCAGACCTGCCCCATTTCTGTGTCCCTCCCTCCTCCAGCATCCCCACCCACCCTCCCCATGTCCACCTCCAGCCCTCCTGGCTCCACCCATCCCGTTTCCAGCACCCCCACCCGCCGCCATGGCCCAGGCAGACCCCTGTCCACCCCACGTATCCCCTCCCCTCCTCCCGGCCGCCGCGACTCGCTTACAATGATCCTGGCCATCATGGTGTCCTTGCAGCAGCGCGGCGCCAGGGTGTCCTCGCCCCTTTGGAGGGCGGCGAGGCAGGCGAGGGGGATGGCCAAGAGGAACCGCTGCAGGGCGGCTGGGCTCTGCACCCCAGAGAGAGTCTGTGAGCCTGGGGCCTGCCTGCCCCCCACGGACAGCTGCAGGGCTCAGGTCTCCCAGGAGTGGAGGTGGGAGCTGCTGGTTGTCCAAGCACCCACACTCCCCCCCCGAACTGCTGCCTCAGGCTTGTGGGGGCCCAGCTGGTGCATGACAAGAGCCCCCAGCTTGGGGGGTCCAGGTCATGCAGGAGAAGGGGCCCCAGGGGGATCCCCAGGGACAAGCCCCTCCCGGAGGGGGGGGGGACGTGCTGGGAAGGGGCCGGACAATCTCGGGTCCCCCCCGTGTGGAGAAGGTTCCTACCGTGTCCCGGGTGTGGAGCTGCTCTTCGATGTCGTAGATGGCCCCTTCCTCCACCCGGGAGTCCACCCGCTCCTGGCAGAGCACCGCCGAGGCGCAGGGGGGCTCTGTGCGGGAGGGAAGGGACCAGGGTGACTCCAGCGGCCAGCAGGGGTCACGCGCCCCCATGTCAGGGACCCAGGGCAGGTTGGGCCCCACACGCCCCTCGCAGGGACCCATCCCCCTGCCACCCTCACATCTGCCAACGCCCTCAGCAGAGCCCCCACCAGGAACAAGAGAGCCAAGCAGCAGCTCCCGCCCCCATCCATTGCCCTGGCTGCAGGGCAGACACTGGGGCTGCCCCCCCGGGGTACTGGGTGAGCCCCTGGGCCCAGCGTGTTCACGGCCCCTCACCTGGGTCTGAGCGGCTGCGGGAGGTGGCCCGGCTGCAGCTGGAGGCCCAGGCGCTGCTGCTGACGGACCTGGACCCACAGCTGCAGGGGCTGGTGCGGGGAGCGACGGGCTGGGGGCTCCCGGAGACTGGCAGGTCCCCGGGGGCCGGGCAGGGCGATGCCCCCTGGTGGTAATGGGGGCTGGGCTCCCGGGGCAGGTGTTTCTCTCCACAGAGGAGGCCCCGGAGCCACCCTACCCGGCTCCCCCGCTGGGCTGGGTCCCGCCTGCCCAGCCGCCTCTGGAGCCAGGTCCGGGGGGGGCTGGCCGGTGGGCGAGTCGCCCCGAGCTGGTGGGATCCAGCTTCCCCGCCCGCGGGGACGGAGAAGCTGCTCCCCACCGGCCCTGGGGCCATCTTCAGGGCTTTCTTGAACCACAGCCGAAAACGTTTGGCCATGCTGCAAATGAGGGGAGCAAAGGGAGCTTGGGGCGCAGCCTGCAGAGCGAAATCCAGGGGTTCCAGCTCCCCAGAGCGATTGTCACCAGCCCCCAAATGGCTCCTTGCTTATCGGTTCGGTCTTGCACAGGCACTGCAAGGACCTGAGGGTATGTCTACACTACCCCGCTAGTTCGAACTAGGAGGGTAATGTAGGCATACCGCACTTGCAAATGAAGCCCGGGATTTGAATTTCCCGGGCTTCATTTGCATAAGCGGGGAGCCGCCATTTTTAAAACCCCGCTCGTTCGAACCCCGTGCAGCGCGGCTACACGGGGCACGAACTAGGTAGTTCGAACTAGGCTTCCTAGTTCAAACTACCATTACTCCTCATTCCACGAGTCTCCTGCCCATCAACAGCCCCTTCTTGGCCAATCAGGGGAGAATCTAAGGTGTGGGGGGTGGAGCGTTCTCCCCAAAGACACCGGCATAGACTTGTTCCAGCCCCACCTCCCCAGTCCCCACAATGGGGGCTGCATCCCCCACCCCACGGCTCCTGCAAACCACCCCCCGTCCTTCAGCTAGTCTGTTGGGTCCCAAGCTGGGGGAGGCAGCAAGGGAAGGTCACAGAGGAGGCAAGAACAGAGCAGAAATGTGGGGGGATGGAGGAAAAGGGAAACCAACCAGGAGAAAGCCCCAGTGGCGCTAAGGACGCAGCCCAGGTGAGGAATCACCTTCTGGCCCTTGACCGAGGGCTGGGCCTGCCTGGAACCCAGCCGGCCCCGGCGGGATCCAACCCCTGGGGGCTCTTACCTTCGTCACAAAGGTGTCGGGATGTGGAACTCACAGAACGCGAAGGAACCGTGAGGAGGAGACGCACCAGAGCTAAAGCAACCGGGGGTCTCCAAAGTCCCCTGGGCCCGCCCCCCGCTTTTATCAGCCTGAGATGTGGGTCCCTCTGTGAGGTCAGCACCTCCCCACCTGCCCTTTGCCTTATATGCTGAGGGCTGCCCAAAGCCCCTGTGAGGTCACCGCCCCCCCCTCACCCTGCCAGGCAAATGTCCTGCCTCTGGCCACCCCCCTGGGAAGTTTGAGCCATTACTAGGGGTCCCTCCCCCTCCCTCATAGGCTGCTCCCTGCCCTACACGGCAGGCTTCTTGCACGAGAGCTGTTTCACGCCGGAGTTCTTGCGCAAAAGGTCTCGTGCAAGAGTGCCTCCACCCTGCCATAGGCTTTTGCACAAGAGCGTCCATGGCAGTGTGAACGCTCTCTTGTGCAAGAAAGCTCTGATGGTCATTTTAGCCATAAAAGTGTCTTGCTCAAGAAGCCCCTGGTGCCCGTCCACGCTGCCTTCTTGCACAACAGCTCTTGCACAAAGGGGGCTTAGTCATCGTCGGGAGAGGAATAACTCCTGTGCAAGGAGCCCTGTTCTCTGATGCTTTACTGCAAATTTACTTCTGCAAGAACACACGTAGAGTGTAGACGCGCCACAAGTTTTTTCGCAAGAACACGCAAAAACAAGCCATGTGGATGTTTTCTTTTTAGGCAAAAGCCCCTTTTTGCACAAGATCGGTCGGCCTTTTTGCAGGCATAGGGATCTTGTGGGAAAAGGGGGTTTTTTGCACAAAAAGTAAACATCCACACGGCTTGGTTTTGCGCACAAACCCCGAGCACAAAAACGGATCGGCAGAAAATATGCAAATGACATTGCGTGTCATAGAGTCCCTCGTTAGCATATTTGTTGCCAAAAAAACTCGTTGTGTAGACGTAGCCTAGGAGAGAAGCGATCTCAGACACAAAGCCCTTCAGTAAGAGGGCATAGCCCTGGGGCGTGGTAGGAGACGTACGGCAGACATGGGAGGTCACTCTCCTAGCTATTTGGCACGGAGGAGGCCTCAGCTGGAGCACTGTGTCCAGATCTCAGGGCCATGCTTTAGGAGAGAGAGTCCAGAGGGGAACTATGAAAAGGGATTAGGGACGTTAGGGTATGTCTACACTACAAAGTTAATTCGAACTAACGGACTTTGATAGGCGCTACACTAGCGCTTCGCTAGTTCGAACTTAATTCGAACTAGCAGTGTGCTTAGTTCGAACTAGGTAAACCTCATTGAACGAGGACTAAGCCTAGTTCGACCTTACTAGTTCGAATTAAGGGGTGTGTAGTCCCTTAATTCAAACTAGTGGGAGGCTAGCCCTCCCCAGCTTTCCCTGGTGGCCACTCTGGCCAACACCAGGGAAACTAGTCTGCCCCCCTTCCGGCCCCGGACCTCTTAAAGGGGCACAGGCTGGCCAGCACCCAGCTAGCAGACCCTTCACCTGGCACGGCTCGAGCCAGCCTCCCGCTGCCACCCAGCCATCCCCCTCTTCCCGGGACCAGGCTGGCGGCTCTCGGGAGCCTGCCCAGGACCGCACCCGCCTGGTTTAGTGCGGACATCATGGACCTCGTCCACGACCTCCGCACTAGGCACAGGAAAGTGACCGTCTAGGACAGGAGAGCTGCCAGCCTGGCCACCTAGGAGCAGGTGTGCATGAAAATGAAGGTGGTCCACTGAGACCCCCAACCCTGAGCCCTGAGCTTACAATGGGCGTATTGGGTCATACCAAAGGTCCATCTAGCCCAGTAGCCTGTCTGCCGACAGTGGCCAACCCTAGAGACCCTGGAGGGGATGGACCGAAGACAGTGATCAAGCCATTCGTCTCGTGCCATCCCTCTCCAGCCTTCCACAAACTTTGGGCAGGGACACCACTCCTACCCCCTGGCTAATAGCACTCCATGGACCCAACCTCCATCACTTTATCTCACTTCTCTTTAAACTCTGTTCTAAGTTCTAGCCGTCACAACCTCCTGCAGCAAGGAGTTCCACAGGTTGAATCTTTGCTTTGTGAAGAGCAACTTTCTGTTAGTATTTTGAAGCCTGCTACCCATTCTTTTCCTTTGGTGTCCTCTAGTCCTTCCATTATGGGGACTAATGGAGAACTTTTCTTAATGCATCCTCTCCACCCCACTCATGCTTTTATGGACTTCTATCCTATCCCCCCTTAGTGTCCTCTTTTCTAAGCTGAGAAGTCCCAGTCTCTTTAGCCTCTCTTTATATGGGACCTGTTCCAAACCTCTGATCATTTTAGTTGCCCTCCCCTCTCCCACCCTCTCTCTTCCCCTCTCCCACCTCCTTTTCCCAGTCTCCCCGAGTTTTGTTCAATAAAGAGAGATTCTATTTTTGACCACACGTTTTCTTTATTTTGTACATCAGGAAGGGGGGCTAGGGAAGGGTAAGTGGAAGGAGGTGACGGAGGAATGGGGTACGAGCCCCCGATGGGGAGGACTGGGCTGGCTCTGCGTGCTTCTGGGGGTGGAAGCTCTCCTGCAGCACCCCAATTTCTCCTTCTCCCCAGATGGCAGCCTGCGGCAAGTACAGCCAGGCTGATGGCCGAGTGCTGTGATGTGCCCAGTGTGGGCACTCAGAGCACTCCAAACCAGGACTGCTTTGCAAGAGGGGCACCCCTGAGAACTGTCTGTCCGGGGTGGGGGTGGGGTCCCTTTAAACACAGCCCTCGGCTAGCCTGAGGCAGCAGCTCCACGCTCTAAGTCCTCATGTGATGCCCTGCCGGCACTGCTTCCGGCTATCCTTAACCCCGGTTCAGGGTCCACTTAATGTGGACATGCTAGTTCGAATTAGCAAAACGCTAATTCGAACTAGTTTTTTTAGTCTGGATGCATTAGTTCGAATTAGCTTAGTTCGAATTAACTAATTCGAACTAAGTTAGTTCGAATTAGCGCTGTAGTGTAGACATACCCTTAGATATTCACTGAGTAGTCAATTAACCTCATGATTTCTTATCGGTTACTTGACTTTTCGATAGTCCCCAGGGGCCAGCTGTCTCAGTCCTGGCTCGCGCTGGGTCCGGGACCTACCCCCTCCGCGGCTCTGCATTTACAGTGTGTTAGGAGCCAGGCAGGCAGGCAGCCTCGCTCAGTTCCAGTTTGCACCAGGTCCAGAAGCTCAGACCCAGCCCCCAGGCAAGGGCTGCTGCCAGCTTGTGCTGCTGCCTCTGATACAGAGTCAGCAGTACGGAGTGCCAGGAGGGAACTGGTCTAAAAAGCACCTCCCCTTGCGACCTGGCTGCCTGTCATCCCACGCTGCTGCCTCCGTTTTTGGCGAGAGAGAGCCGCCTGTCTTGAGACACCGGTGGGGAGTCGGATTTTCAAAAGGCAGGTCTCTGTCCTTTGTGAGCCTTCCAAAGCGCTTCGGTGGGGGGAGGGGGCAGGAAGGCGGACGACACTCAGGAATTGTAGCACCCAAATCCACGGAGTGTTTCGCCAGCACCTCCTGCAACAGAGCCCAATCCCTGACAGGCTTTTAGGCAAGATAGATCATTTGAAAAAATGACAGACACAGGGTTTTCCGTCACCGCTCTCCCTTTCTTTTATTTCCCTGGGCTAACTGGCTTGTTCCTCTTTGGCTAAGGATGGAAGGGTATGTCTACACTACAATGTTAGTTCGAACTAACGGACGTTAGTTCGAACTAACATTCATAGCCGCTACACTAGCGCTCCGCTAGTTCGAATTTGAATCGAACTAGCGGAGCGCTTAGTTCGAACTAGGAAAACCTCATTTTACGAGGCTTAAGCCTAGTTGGAACTTACTAGTTCAAATTAAGGGCTGTGTAGCCCCTTAATTCGAACGAGTGGGAGGCTAGCCCTCCCCAAGTTTCCCTGGTGGCCACTCTGGCCAACACCAGGGAAACTCTATGCCCCCCTCCCGGCCCCGGACCCCTTAAAGGGGCACGGGCTGGCTACGGTGCCCGTGCCAGGTGCAAGCCTGCTAGCACCCAGCCAGCAGACCCTGCACCTGGCACGGCACAGAGCCACCCACCCGATGTCCCCCAGCCCACCCCCTCTTCCCGGGACCAGGCTGGCGGCTCCCGGAAGCTTGCCCGGGACCGCAAGAGGCGGGTACATTCCTGGGCTAGTGCGGACATCGTGGACCTCGTCCACGATCTCCGCACTAGGCACAGGAAAGTGGCCATCTAGGGCAGGAGAGCTGCCAGCCTGGCCACCCAGGAGCAGGTTTGCATGAAAATCAAGGGGGTCCACTGAGACCCCCGACCCTGAGCCCTGAGCTTACAATGGCCGTCCTGGGTCAGACCAAAGGTCCATCTAGCCCAGTAGCCTGTCTGCCGACAGCGGCCAACCCTAGGGACCGTGGAGGGGATGGACCAAAGACAGTGACCAAGCCATTTGTCTCGTGCCATCCCTCTCCAGCCTTGCACAAACTTTGGGCAGGGACACTACTCCTACCCCCTGGCTAAGACTACTCCATGGACCCAACCTCCATGACTTGATCTCACTTCCCTTTAAACTCTGTTCTAGTTGTAGCCTTCACAGCCTCCTGCAGCAAGGAGTTCCACCGGTTAACTATTTGCTTTGTCAAGAAGAACAACTTTCTCTTACTAGTTTCAAGCCTGCTACCCAGTCCTTTCCTTTGGTGTCCTCTAGTCCTTCTTGATGGGAACTCAGGAAGAACTTTTCTCAATGCACCCTCTCCACCCAACCCCTGCTTTTAGAGACCTCTATCCTGTCCCCCCTCCGTCTCCTCTTTTCTAAGCTGAACAGTCCCAGTCTCTGTAGCCTCTCTTCATCTGGGACCTGTTCCCAACCCCTTATCATGTTAGTTGCCCTCCCCTCTCCCAGCCTTAATCTTCCCCTCTCCCACCTCCTTTTCCCAGTCTCCCCCAGTTTTGTTCAATAAAGACAGAGTCAATGTTGGAAGAAACGTTATCTTTATTTTGTACATCACTAAGAAGGGGGGCTAGGGAAGGGTAAGTGGAAGGAGGTGAGGGAGGAATGGGGTACGAGCCCCCGATGGGGAGGACTGGGCTGTCTCTGCAGGCTTCTGGGGGTGGAAGCTCTCCTGCAGCCCCCCGATTACCCCCTCTCCCCAGATGGCAGCCTGTGGCAAGTGCAGCCGGGCTGATGGCTGAGTGGTGTGATGTGCCCAGTGTGGGTACTCCGGGCACTCCAAGCCAGGACTGGTTTTCAAGCGGGGCACCCCTTAGAACTGTCTGTCCGGGGTGGGGGTCGGGACCCTTTAAGCGCAGCCCTCGGCTAGCCTGAGACTGCATCTCCACGCTCTAAGTCCTCCTCTGATGCCCTGCTGGCACTGCTTCCGGCCATCCTTAAGCCCTGTTCAGAGTCCACTCAATGTGGACTTGCTAGTTCGAATTAGCAAAACTAGTTTTTAGTTCTAGACGCGTTAGTTCGAATTAGCTTAGTTCGAACTAGCGCTGTAGTGTAGACATACCCGAAGAGAGGAGCCAGCAGGGGTAGAATGAATTGTGTACCAGGTCCTGGAAACAAGAGCATCTCCTCCAGATCACCCATCCACACCTGAACTGTTTAAAAGCTTGGCTGCCAATAAAGACACCTTAGCTCAGCAAATGCCAAGCCAGGCACCTGTGTTTGGACACGAGGGGTGCACAGGGATGTGAGAACCAGGAAGGCTGATCTGTGAATTCACCCCCAACCGTCCCAGTACAAGACAGACGCTTGCGCCAACCAGCAGGGGTCACTGCTCCTCCGGTTTGGCTTGGACAAAGGTGCCCATCTGTTTGGTGTTCGCGTCTCGGAGCTGCGCCAGCTGCCTCTGGCCACGGCGGAGCAGATACTCGATGTGCATCACGTCGGCCCGGGGGATGCTGGCGTTCTTCCGGAACTCGGCCTGGATGCGAGGCAGGAATCCCGGCTTCTCCCGGCCGGCGCGCAGGAACTGCCTGTATAGGCTCAGGACGTGCTTCTGCAGCTTGCTATGCCGGGCCATGGTGCGCCTGGGGAGCCCTCCCAGGCCACGGGGGGGTCAGCGCCACGAGGCAGGGGCTGGAAGTGAACAGAGGCGGAGATGTTAGAGCAGCAACTCATTCCCAGACGCGCCTGTGCAGGCATTTCCATGCACTTTTCACCCCCACCTGCTAGGGTTACCAGATGGTTTAAAAAAAATACCGAACAGCAGGGGCCGGGGGGGGGGGGGGCGGGACTGGCTGGAAGAGAGGGGGTGGGGGGGAACCGGCCGCCGGGAAGCAGGGCTGGCTGGGAGGGGGCTGGAGGGAGCGGGGCTGGCCGGGGGGCAACCAGCCGCCGGGAAGCGGGTCTAGTTGGGTTGAGGACCAAGAGGTGGGGGATCCGGCCGGCAGCGCTGCAGAGATGTACCAGAACCTGGGTCGGATTCATCTTTGGTGGGCCCTGGCTCCTAGACCATAGACACACTCGTCCCCCCCGCCCTCCCGGAGGCCCTAGGGAAAATGGCACCCCGGCCCTGTGGACATGGTGCCCTCTCTGTTTCCCTTGGCCCCGTAGGCACTAAGCTCCACTCCTGCCGCCCAACTCCTACAAGGCCCGACGGATTTCTCTGTGGCCCCCGACCCAAAAAAGGATCCCCCCAGCCCTGTGTTAGGGGATACGAGGGAGTCTGGCTGGGACGTAAGTGCAAATAACTCTGCTCTTAGCAGCTCTGAACCGATGGGCTCTGCCCTGTGCCCCAACCAAGAACCCTAACATAAGAACGGCAGTACTGGGTAGCCTGTCTGCTGACACTGGCCAGCACCAGGTGCCCCAAAGAGGGTTGACCAAAGACAATGATCAAGCGATTTGTCTCCTGCCATCCTTCTCCAGCCTTCCACAAACAGAGGCCAGGGACACTATTTCTATCTCCTGGCTAATGGCCTTTTATGGACCTAACCTCCGTGAAATTATCTAGCTTCTCTTTAAATCCTGTTATAGTCCTAGCCTTCACAGTCTCCTCTGGCAAGGAGTTCCACAGGTTGACTACACGCTGTGTGAAGAAGAACTTTATTTTATTAGTTTTAAACCTGCTACCCATTAACTTCATTTGGTGTCCTCTAGTTCTTCTATTATGGGAACTAATAAATCACTTTTCTTGATTCACCCTCTCCACACCACTCATGATTTTATAGACCTCTATCATATCCCCCCTCAATCTCCTCTTTTCTAAACTGAAAAGTCCCATCGCTTTAACCTCTCTTCATATGGGACCCGTTTCAAACCCCTAATCATGTTAGTTGCCCTTTTCTGAACCCTTTCCAAGGCCAAAATATCTGTTTTGAGGTGAGGAGACCACATCTGTACACAGTATTCAAGATGTTGGTGTCCCATAGTTTTATACAGGGGCACCCTGAGTTACCAAACCACATGGCAGTGCCCATTAAAAACCCACCAGGACTTACCCAGCGTTTATATGCAGAGGTCCCGCACCAGCAGCGGTCTGCACTGGACAGGAAACCATCCGCCCAGCACGCGCGGGAAATCACAGGAACCCAGCCTGGACGGTCCGATGCCCCAGCCCTGACAGAAGAAAATCAAGGTGTGCTTGAAGTGCCACGCCCACCATCCCTTGGTCCTCTGGGGCATTCGGCACATCCTGCTGGGTGAAAGGGCCGGTCACAGCTCCAGGGTCTGTCACACTTCAGGGCCTTTGCCAGCTCCTATTCACCGGGGTCAGGCAGATAATCGCCCCGAGCTTTCCCAGCACTTTTCAGCCTCAGCTCTCAAAGGGGGGCAGCGTGACCCCCATGGGAGCAGGGGAATGTCAAAGAAGGAATGGGGCGGGGCAGGGGAGGCAGCCAATGGCTTCTCCTAATGCAGTGGTCCCCAACCATTTGAGGTTTCCCGGCGCCAAGGGGCGTGGCCGTTTGCCCGCAGGGCGCCCTGGCGCGGGGACCCCCATTGTGCACCTGGGGGCGGGGACCCCCCCATAGCCACATTGCCGGGCGGGGCCCCCCCATAGCCACATTCCCAGGGCCGCCCCCCCCCCACAAGCACAGCACGCCCAGGGCCGGGCCCCCCGCCAAGCACCGCGTGCCCGGGGCCGGCGCACCCTGCAAGTGCCGCGCGCCCGGGGCCTGCGCTCCCCCCATGCACTACGTGGCCAAAGCGCGGCAGCCAATCTGCGGCGCCCCCGGGGCCGGCGCTCACTGTGCACCATGCGCCCGGGGCCAGCTCCGGCACCGCACATGCGCCACGTGCCTGGGGCCAGGCCAGCCCTGAGCAATTGGCGGGCGCATACAAATGCGGGCACCGTGTTGGGGACCACTGTCCTAATGTTAGCAGTGGGGACACCAAGTTCGGAAGTGAATGGTTAACCAGTAAGCCGGTTATTGTTAACCAGTGGGGGCTGGAGCAGCCCTCCAACAGCCATAGGCACAGGGCACTCTGGCACACCACGGGTAGGGTTGCTCAGCAGTCACAGCAGTGTGCCATGGGGGTAGGTGTTGGGGCTGCTCCAAGTCCATCTTTAACACGTTCTACGTGTCCCATTTAGTCGGTTAACTGGTTCAACGTATTGTTTAACTGGTTTTAGCTAATTAAATGAGATTTTACATCCCTGGCACCAAGGTGGCTAAAAGTAGGGTTGAACTGGGACTAGAAATTCCAGGATGTTGACTTTTTTTTCTGATCTCACACAGTTCTGCAAATAAATTCACATTTTGTTTAGATTTTAACTATTTTTAAATGTATTACGGTGGATTACGGAAGATAAACTTTAAAGAGAACAAAGAGTCATTTCAGGAATGGAAAACTACATTTTAATGTTCTGAAATGGTGGAGTTTTCCCCTTCCAAACAAAAGGTCACTAAAATCAGTGTTTTCCAATGGAAAAACACCCCCTCTGAAAACTTCCTTCCAGCTCTAGTTAAAACGGCCGTATTTTGAAGTGTATAATCAACCTCTGGAACTCACTGCAAAAGGATATTAATGATGGCGAAGGAAAGGGGAGGGAATCATAGAATCATAGAGCTGTAAGAGACCTCAGAAGGTCATCAAATCCAGCCCCCTGCTCTAGGCAGGACCAATCCCAACTAAATCAACCCGGCCAGGGCTTTGTCAAGCTGAGACTTAAACACCCGCTGTGTACAGCCTGTCTGATCCCTTCTGGGGAAGCATGGGTGGGAAGAAAGAATTAGACAGGGTTAGACAAACCCGTAGGTCTTGGTTGACTTCGTCCTGCTTCAGGGCAGGGCGCTAAACTTGGGGACTACTCTAGTCAGACCAACATTTCAATCAATCTTGTCAAGAAACAGGCAAAAAAAAACCCCCAACCCAAAGCAGGGAGAAACACGTTCCTTGGTTTGTAAACACAGACACAGAGAACAGCTCCTTCCGTTAGGGGGGGTGGGAATAAAGAAAATAATCCCTCGCCCCCTCCCCTTCCTATTTGGTCCTAAAGGATGAAGATTTGTGCAGGCTGCGGGGGCAGGACTGATACTCAGGGAACGGGGAGCATGGGGGAGAAGGGGGCAGCTTGCTTACAATCCAGGGGCAACCCCGTGTCTCGGGGCTGGCCCAGCACAGGCAGGATTTCTGCAGCGCAGGGGGACACGAGGTGAAACAAGCAGCGACTCGGCCGATTGGGGCTTGTTATTGTAGGGTCGCATTGAAGCAGACACTGGCACCAGCGTCGCCTCCAAGAGCGAGGGGAGTGCGCGGCCTGGTAACCCCGGACGGACCCGGACCTGGACCCCCCTGCGCTGGGGGGCCAGGAGTCACCGCCCCCCGCCCCTCACCTCCGCCTCCTGCCTGCTCGCAGCTCCCGGGCCCGCGGCAGCAGCTGTGCCAGCCGGCTCCGAATGTTGAAACACCAGCAACATTAGCCCTCGCTTCCCATTGGCTGGAGGGCCCCAGGGGCGGGCGCAGGGAAGGGGAAGCTCCGCCCTTCGAGGGCCACGTGGGCCGGCAGTGGAAGTTGCAAGTCAGCTGGAGGAGAGTGGGGCCCGGCCCGGCCTGCGCACGTGGCTTTCACCGCAGCGCTCACCTGCCCTCACGCCCCACGCTCCTGCTTTTCCCTCCCTGCGTTGTTCGACCCAACCCTCACCCAGGCATCCACCCAGTTCACCCCGATTCTCACCCCTTTTTAAACTTGTTCCTAAGAAACCCCGATCGGTTCCTGGGAAATTCCCAACAACTCTTATCAGTGGTGCCTGTTACATACCAGCTGGGTTTTCCCTGTGATATTTACATACCCCCTGCCTCCTTTTTTCGCCCCTCCCATTTTTTCCTCCCCTGTTCATTTTGGTTCTGGACATACAACACTCCAGTCGTCTGAAGAAGTGGGCTATGCCCAGGAAAGCTCATGATCCCATTGACACGGTTTGTTAATCTTTAAGGTGACTATATGTTGTGTTTTAAGTTTTTCCTGTTACAGACTCACTCAGCTACCCCTCTGAAACTCGTGGGCTCTGTCTACACTGCAGGCTTCTTGCACAAGAACTGTTTTGCAGAAGAGTTCTTGTGCAAAAGGTCTTCCATACGAGCGTGTCCACACTGCCATGTGCTTTTGCAGAAGAGATGTGCTTTTGCACAAGAGCATCCATGGCAGTGTCGACACTCTCTTGCACAAGAAAGCTCTGATGGCCATTTTAGCCGTAGGGGTTTTTTGCGCAAGAAATTCATGTTGCCTGTCTACACTGCCGCCTTCTGGAAGAGCTCTTGTGCAAGAGGGCTTATTCCTCGTGGGGAGAGGAATAACTCTTCCAGAAGAAGCCCTGTTTTCTGATGCTGTACTGTAATACTTGTGCAAAAACACGCACGCAGTGTAGACACTCTGCAAGTTTTTGCGCAAGAACAACTGTTCTTGTGCAAAAAGCCTGCAGTGTAGACATAGCCTTAGAGGGGCAACCCCAACAGTCATTACTAACAAGGAGTCCTGTGGCACCTTGAAGATTTATTTGGGCATCAGCTGTTGCGGAGGAAAAGCAGGTCCAAGTGTTTTTTACCCCTGGAAGTGGATGCCCAAATACACGTGTTAGTCTTTAAGGTGCCCCAGGGTGCCTCTGTTTAAACAAGTGGAAGAGAAGGGCCTGTGTGCACCTCATAGGATGCCAGGCTAGACTGAAGATCACAATGGCCCTCTCTGGCCTGGAAGTTAATGAATGGTTACATCTGGCCAGGCTGCCTCTCTTTATGCTTGCATTAACTAACTGGGTTATTTGCAGGTGTTGTACTCAGTCCAGCTGTGTCGGAGCGCCTGCTGCTGGAGGAGAACGCAAAAGTTCTGTTACCTGGTTTGTAAGTCTGGAGCCTTCTCTACTGCATGAGGTACAAGCCACCTGGCTCTTCGCTAAAGTTGCAGAGCCGAGTCACTATCGCTGGATGTGGTCTCCGTGCCCAGAGTCCCCAGAGACCACAAACCAGATAAGATTCGAAATCGCCCAAGCAGATTTTTTGCGTAACAACATGCAATAATAGTTGCCAGCGAACAGACTCAGCGCTGCGCCGCTACACTTTATGGAAGCCGTGGCAATGTCCTAACACCCACTGAGCACCATCCAGTGCCCCCACACAGTCAGCTGGTGAACACCATTTGAGGTGAACTTTTATACATTCCTGATGTATCAGGTTGCTACCCCCTGTTACCTGGTTACCGTCCCTTACCTTGCAGAAGGGGGCTTACTTCCTAGTCTTCATACTGTCAACTTACTATCTGTTATGCTGTCAACTTTGACCTGGTCCTGAACATAGGTCGGTATGTACTTTATTTGTGGGAGGTAAATGGTACCAAGATGTTCCTTAGGACAATCCACAGAACTACAGACCGGTCAGCCTTACCTCACTCCCCGGAAAAATCATGGAGGGGATCCTCAAGGAATCCATTTTGAAGCACTTAGAATAAGGAAAGGGATCAGGAGCAGTCAGCATGGATTCACCAAGGGCAAGTCATGCTTGACGAACCTGATTGCTTTCTATGACGAGGTAACTGGCTCTGTGGACATGGGGAATTCAGTGGATGTGATATACCTGGACTTATTCTTGCCAGCAAGTTAAGGAAGTATGGATTGGATTAATGGACTGTAAGATGGATAGAAATCGGGCTAGACTGTTGGGCTCAATGGGTAGTGATCAACAGCTCGATGTCGGACTGGCGGTCAGTTTCAAGCAGAGTACCTCAAAGACCGGTTCTACGGTCGGTTTTGTTCAACATCTTTATTAATGACTGGATGAGGGGATGGATTGCACCCTCAGCAAGTTTGCCTATGTCACTAAGCTAGGGGGAAAGGTAGATACATTGGAGGGTAGGGTATATGGTGCAGAGTGTCCAAGACATATTGGAGGATTGGGCCAAAAGAAATCTGATGAGGTTCAACAAGGACAAGTGCAGAGTCCTGCACTTGAATGGAAGAATCCCAAGAATTGTTATAGGCTGGGACCGACTGGCTAAGTAGCAGTTCTGCAGAAAAGGACCTGGGGGTTACAGTGGATGAGAAGCTGGATATGAGTCAACAGTGTGCCCTTGTAGCCAAGAAGGCTAATGGCATATTAGGGTGCATTAGGAGGAACATTGCCAGCAGATCTAGGGAAGTGATTATTCCCCTTTATTGGGATGTGGTGAGGCCACGTCTGGAGTATTGTGTCCAGTTCTGGGCCCCCCACTACAGGAAGGATGTGGACGCATTGGAGAGGGTCCAGTGGAGGGCAACAAAAATTATTAGGAGGCTGGAGCACATGACTTAGGAGAGGCTGAGGGAGTTGGGCTTGTTTAGTCTGCAGAAGAATGACGGGGGATTTGATAGCAGCCTTTAACTATCTGAAGGGAGGTTCCAAAGAGGATGGAGAGAGGCTGTTCACAGTGGTGACGATGGCAGAACGAGGAGTGATGGTCTCAAGGTGCAGTGGGGGAGGTGTAGGTTGGATATTAGGAAAAACTCTTTCCCTAAGAGAATGGGGAAGCACTGGAATGGGCTAACTAGGGAGATGGTGGAATCTCCATCCCTAGAGGTTTTTAAGTCCTGGTTTGACACAGACCTGTTGGGATGATTGAGTTGGGATTGGTCCTGCTTTTGGGCAGGGGGCTGCACTCGATGACTCCTGAGGTCTCTTCCAGCCCTGGGATTCTATGATTCTAAGGCAAGGGACTTCTTTTATTTGAGAGCCCCAATTCCTTCAACAGCAGTATAGGTCCAATCCATGGAGCTCCTGAAGAGCAGCTCCGCATCCCTTTCTATGGCAGCCCAACTGTCCTTGGAACTGGTCAGACCAGTGTGACATCCCCCTGTGTAGGCATAATGAGCTAACGTGTCCTTCACTCCCATGCACCAACTTTGCCACTTATCAACTATGTTTTTAATTTGTTCGAAGGGAAAGCTGAATGAAGCCAAAATTAATGAGTGTTTTAACTTGTAACAAAATACAGGACTGTGTAGCACTTTAAAGACTAACAAGATGATTTATTAGATGATGAGCTTTCGTGGGCCAGACCCACTTCCTCAGATCCACTATTTGATCTGAGGAAGTGGGTCTGGCCCACGAAAGCTCATCATCTAATAAACCATCTTGTTAGTCTTTAAAGTGCTACATAGTCCTGTATTTCGTTTCAGCTACACCAGACTAACACGGCTACATTTCTATCACTGTTCTAACTTGTGTTTCTGTTCCCAGGAAATGTTGAAACGGTAGATTCCTAGGGACTGTCAAGTAGAAAGATTGACCCAAATTAGTTACTTGTTTACTTTCTTTGGCTCCACTGGAATCTTACAACAGGGATTAACTAGCTCCATTCATATCTATAATTAACACAAACAAAATCTATGTTTAGTGACAGGTAAGGTTTCCTGAGCACATGTCTAACAATCCAGACATTTAAAATCAGAAGTTAGTGGAAGGAGGCTGAAAAAGGTGAGGCTTTCGAGAGAAAAATTGCCCGAGAAAGGGTTATTTTGAACTCCAATTTACTCTGTATCAACCCATTTTTCCATTAAACCAACCTAAAGTACTATAAATAGGACTCAAAGTTTATGTCCTATGTTTTAGTTTTTGTCATAAACACCACAAGAAAAAAATATAAAGCAAATGGGAAAAAAGGGAGGATGCGAGTTATGAAAAAGCAAACAGTTGATAGGAGAAGCTAAAATTGGGGGAAAAAATCTATAACCAGTAACATAAAGGATAATTAGGAAATGTTTAAATATATCGGGAACAAAAGAAATCAGAGGAATGGTAAAGATCCATTACTGTATAAGGCTGGTCAAATTGCCAATCATGATGAAAAAAAGAAACTTCAGCAACCTGCTTGGAATTTAATGCGTTGAACTACACACAAGCCATAAAGATTGGATGTCTTTCTAAAACATATGTGGTAGCTCAACCGAGGGATGTTAAATTGCGCTTAATCAGCTAATCCAGTAGTTGGTGGAATTTCCATCGACTACTCAATTAGTCAATAAGGGTATGTCTACATTAGCTCGTTAATTTGAGCTAGGTAGGCAAAGCAGGCAACCGGAGTTGTAAATGAAGCCCGGGATTTAAATAGCTCAGGCTTTATTTGCATGTTCCCGTCCGGTCGCCATTTTGAAATTCCACTAGCCCGAAGTAACTGCTATAGAATGAGATGTAACAGTTAATTCGAACTAAGGACTTAGTTCGAGTTACCGTTTCATTGCCACATGTAGCCGGCAGGAAGGGACCTCGAGAGGTCGAGTCCAGTCCCCTGCCCTCATGGCAGGACCCAGTACTGTCTAGACGAGTGTTTCTTAAACTTTTTAAGACCGAGGAACACCAAACAATTTTTTTTTTAATGAGGATTTTTTGTTGACTCCTGAGGTCTCTTCCAGCCCTAGGATTCTATAAATGTGCTTGGTACCTGTGCCTGGACCTTTATGCTTGATCTGGCTTATACTATTTCTCTTTCCTGCCTGCGGTTCCACTGAGCCAAAGTCTTGCTTCCTAGATTTCAGGCCTGTTGCTGTTTTTATGTTACCGGCCTTTATTCGGGCCTGCTGATTTTATGTTACCAACCCGCAACTTACTACAGAGGCAACTGAGTCCCAAAAAGGAGGAGCAGCTTGTTCAGAAACACAGCAAACCAGTGGCAGCGCTAGGAATAGGACCCGTATGTCCCAACTCCCTGTCCCCTGCTGTACTAACCAGACCAAAATACTTTGACCACCAGGGTCTGAAGCCCCACAGACAGGGGCCACGGATGGGGAGGGGGAGAGGCAAAGGGGGCAGTTGTCTCGGGAGCTGATGATTTAAAAGGGTCCAGGCCTCTGGGTCACTGTATCGACTATTATGGCAGCCGCCACTGCCAGAGACCCGGGCAAATGAAATCAATCCTAGAGCTCTGTCTGGTGCAGGGTGGGTGGCGCTAAGGCCTGATTGGCCCTCGCCTTGCCCCTCCTACCTTTAGCTTTGCCCCTTTGAGGGGGTCTAGAGCCTTGCCCCTTTGAGGGGGTCTTGAGCCGACCCCCTCCCATACATTACCCAGGGCCTGACAACGTCTGTCACCAGCCCCGTTGACATGAATGTGCCCCAAATCCCTCAGACCCAGTACAGTCCCCCCCTCCTCCCCCTCCTCCCCCCGGATCCTTAATTCTTCTCTTGTCATCTGATTGCTTCAAGCATTGTTACAGGCTGGGGACCGACTGGCTAAGCAGCAGTTCAGCAGAAAAGGACCTGGGGATTACAGTGGATGAGAAGCCGGAGATGAGTCAACAGGGTGGCCTTGTACCCAAGAAGGCTAATGGCATATTAGGGGGCATTAGGAGGAGCATTGCCTGCAGATCCAGAGAAGTGATTATTCCCCTTTATTCGGCTCTGGTGAGGCCACATCTGGAGTATTGTGTCCAGTTCTGGGCCCCCAACTACAGGAAGGATGGGGACGCATTGGAGGGGGTCCAGGGGAGCTTGACCAAAATGATTCGGGGTATGGAGCACATGACCTATGAGGAGAAACTGGGGGATTTGGGTTTGTTTAGCCTGCAGAAGCAAAGAGTGAGGGGGGATTTGATAGCAGCCTTCAACTTCCTGAAGGGAGGTTCCAAAGAGGATGGAGAGAGGCTGTTCTCAGTAGTGAGGGATGGCAGAACACGGAACAGTGGTCTCAGGTTACAGCGGGGGAGGTCTAGGTTGGATATTAAGAAAAACTATTTCCCTAGGAGGGTGGGGAAGCGCTGGGCTGGGTTCCCTAGGGAGGTGGTGGAGTCTCCATCCCTAGAGGTGTTTAAGTCTCCGTTTGACAAAGCCCTGGCTGGGATGATTGAGTTGGGATTGGTCCTGCCTTGGGCAGGGGGCTGGACTTGATGACTCCTAAGGTCTTTTCCAACTCTAGGATTCTATGATTCATCCGTGCGATGTCACTGGAGACGCAGGGAGGTACACTGTGGGCGAAAGCCCCGATCTTGCTTCTGGTTTTGTACAGGCGGCCGTGAAAGTAACTTTACAGTTTCTCACAGGTACTGTCCTGTTGCAGCCCAGGTCTCTGCAGTTCTTGCTGGAGCTGCGCACCAGGGCACTTTCACCTCTGTGTTCAGGATTCAGAGTTATCTCTTTTCCCAAAGATCTTCCCTGGAGCTGTTCAGAGAGAGCTTGCTCCCTCTCGCCACAGTCTCTCTTAAGGCAACCATGTTCTTCAGAGCCTCTGGCCTGACGTGGAACGGGACGGGGGACACCACAGAAGAGGCCAAATTCGCCGGGGGAAACACTCCAAGGAAATGGATGCTAAAGAGGGTCCATTCGCCAAGACTCATGTGCAGGGCCTTTTTGATTTCAGTGTTGTCACTGTAGACCAGCGCGCGCCCGTTGAGATTATGGTCCCTCAGCCTCTGTTTGTACAGCGGGACGTTTTCCTCCTTCAAGCCGATTGTGTCCATCTGGAAGAGAAGTGGGAGCACCCGTTAGTGCCGTGCATCTACTGAACATGTCGCCAAACACGTTTTTAGGAAGGGTCCGCTATAGCTCCCGAGAGGAACCTGTCTGGGCTTGCTCAGATTCTAGCAAATAAGGCGGGCCGGCCGGCTGTGGGGCCAGGTATGGTACCCGGCACACCCCACTGCCGTGTGCTTGGATTCTGCTAGGGGCACCGCTGAGCAAGTTGGCACGGCAGGAGAAATAGCATGCTCTCTGCAGGCAAAAGCTAGCAATGCAGGGACCACTGGAGGGGTGTGTTGAAATGAAGAGGGAAGGTTTCCTGACCCTGCTTGTAGGCTGGAGGGAAGCATGCAGTCAGCCTGACGGGGGTGGAGTTGGGCCTCTCGACCTAAAGCTATATCTACAATGCGGGCCTTTGCAGGCAGAGAGTATGCTAATGAAGCACTCGTTAGCAACTTCTTGGCACTCATTAGCATGCTCTCTGCAGGCAAAAGCTAGCAGTGTAGACATAGCCTCAGGGTTCTTGTGTGTTATTCTGGATAAGGGGTATTACGCTGAAGGCCTCCAGCAAGAGTATTTATGTTTTTGCCTCTCTTCTCTCTGGAGTGCATAACAGACAGCTACGGGTCTCCCAGTCTTAAAACCGACCCAAGTCACTTCAGAGCGTAAAGGATGAACCCGGGGAGAGCCAGCCAATGGCTTCGGGGTTGGAGGAAAGAGCTGCAAGGAACCGAGTTGTTCCAAGAAGAAATGTTTTCTGCAAACCAAGAGTCAGGAGCAGCAGAAAGTGGGGGAACTAGCAGAACCCGGACTGTGGCCTTGCCCCCTACATCACCCTTTCCCCCTCATCCTCACTCTGCCCATTCCCCCTCATGTGCCCCCCCTACTCCTGAGGCCTCAAACCCACACTGTGCCTTCCCCGAAAACCCCCATCCCACACCGCCTGTTCCCCTCAACATCCTACCCCCACTAGTTCTCGCTCCTCTCCCTCCAGTTATGCACCAGTTATGTGGGACAGTTTTCTCTCAGCTCTGGGGCCCGTAGTCAGGGCTGTCCCTAGGCCCATGGGAAATATGTAGCTGCATAGGGCACCGGAAAATTTGGGCACCAAATTTTTGAGTTCCCCAATGCAGCAGCCATGTGTTCTTGTATGTCTGAGGATATGCCTCTGCCGGTTCGTCTCTGGGGACGCTCTGTCCTGTCTGCTGCAGGGCTTTTCCCTTCGCCCTCCCCCACGTGCTCCTCTCAGCTGGCAGTGTAATCCAGGGTATGTCTACACTACAAAGTTAGTTCGAACTAACGGACGTTAGTTCGAACTAACTTTAATAGGTGCTACACTAGCGCTCCGCTAGTTCGAATTTGAATCGAACTAGTGGAGCGCTTAGTTCGAACTAGGTAAACCTCATTTTACGAGGACTAACGCCTAGTTCGAACTAGCTAGTTCGAACTAAGGGCTGTGTAGCCCTTTAGTTCGAACTAGTGGGAGGCTAGCCCTTCCCAGGTTCCCCCTGGTGGCCTCTCTGGGCACAACCAGGAAAACTCTTCTCCTCTCCCCCAGCCCCGGGCCCTTAAAGGGGTAGACTCTGGCCAGACGGCACTGGAGTCAGCCAGCCCTGCCAGGAGTCTCTGCCCCGAACCAGTGGCCCCACCATGAGCCAGGCAGCCAGTGGGAGTGACATGTCCCCTGCCCAGTCCCCCAGCACCCAGGGGCCAGCCAGGGGCCGTAGACGGCGCGCGGCCTCCTGGACTAGTGCGGAGGTCATGGACCTCATTGAGGTTTGGGGGCAGGCCCCCAACGTCCATGATCTCCGCACTAGGAGGAGGAATGCGGCCGTCTATGGGCGCATAGCAGCCGCCATGGCCACCAGGGGACACAGGCGCACCCAGGAGCAGGTGCGCATTAAAATTAAAAAGCTGCGCCAGGCGTACGCCAGGGCCACAAGAGGCGGCGCCACTGCAGGGGCTGCCACCTGCCCCTACTTCACTGCCCTCCACCAAGTCTTGGGGGGCAGGGCGGTCCGTGCCAGCCCGGGGGACATTGAGCCGGGACCAGAGGGCCCTGACCTGGGCACACCGGAAGGGTCACCGCCAGCAGCGTCGTCCAGGGAGACTGTACCAGGTAAGTAGTTTGAATTAAGTAGTTCGGGGGGGGAGGTGGCAGGGAGACCAGGGACCGCGCGCGTGGGCCATGCCTTCCACGGATCACGCAGACACCTGTGCACGTGCGAGCACGTGCCATGCCACCCTTGGGCAGGTGGCTCCAGCTGCGTGACACCCAGGGGCCATTGCCCAATAGGCACATGCTTGTGCAAAGAGACGTGACATGCTCCCGACCCCGGGGCAGGACCCAGCAGGATGATTTCCCTTCACATGTCCCCTCTACACGGAGGCAGGGGACATCTCCCCTTTCCCCCCACCGCCCCGGCCACACTATACATGGCACAGGGACATGGGTGCGGTCTTGGGGCAGCTTCCAGTCCCGGGGAGAGCCAGACATCCTGACCATGGCCTCTGTACAAGCACAGCGGCTGTGACGGTGCAGGACATGGTCACCCTCACGTTGCGGAGTTGGGGAGGGGGCTGGGCATCATCCTCTGCGTCCCCAGGGAGAACTGACCCCTTCTCTTCTTTCTCTACAGCTGCACCAGCTGCTCGTGCAGGGCGCACCACCCCGCCTGGGACATGCTCCCGCACCCGCGGCCTGCTCCGGACTGCCAGCACGGAGCAGGAATACTGGGACCAGCACCTTGGGGCCCTGCAAGCCGTGCACCGCACACTACGGTCATGGATGCAGGAAGACCTGCAGGTCCGCCACGAGCTGCTGTCTGAGGTCCGAGGGCTGAGCACCAACCTGCAGCTCCTGCTGCAGAGCATGGTGCCCCGTGCTGATCCTGCACCAGCTGTCCCCCCAACTGCTGTCCCTCCTCCCACTCCTGCTCCCCCTCCCACCTCTCCCTCCTCAACCCCCACAACCTCTTCCTCAATGTCCACACCCCCCACCTCAACCTCCGCACCCTCCACCCCATCGCCCCGGGGACGCCGAGGCCCCCTCCCTCGCTGTACTGGGAGGCGGTCGGCCCGGCGAGACCCCCACCCCTGATCCTTCAGTTTCCCCACCCCCTCCTTTCCCTTGCTTCCCCCTTTCAGCTCCCTCCTCCCAGTTTTCCCCCTCCCCTCTCCCAGCCTCTCTCTTCCCCTCTCCCACCTCCTTTTCCCAGTTTCCCCGAGTTTTGTTAAATAAACAGAGTTTCTATTTTTGAACACATGTGTCCTTTATTTTGTACATCAATAAGAAGGGGGGCTAGGGAAGGGTAAGTGGAAGGAGGTGAGGGAGGAATGGGGCACGAGCCCCCGATGGGGAGGACTGGGCTGGCTCTGCGGGCTTCTGGGGGTGGAAGCTCTCCTGCAGCCCCCCGATTGTCCCCTCTCCCCAGATGGCAGCATGCGGCAAGTGCAGCCGGTCTGATGGCCGAGTGGTGTGATGTGCCCAGTGTGGGTACTTCGGGCACTCCAAGCCAGGACTGGTTTGTAAGCGGGGCACCCCTGAGAACTGTCTGTCCGGGGTGGGGGTCGGGACCCTTTAAGCGCAGCCCTCGGCTAGCCTGAGACAGCATCTCCACGCTCTAAGTCCTCCTCTGATGCCCTGCCAGCACTGCTTCCGGCCATCCTTAAGCCCTGTTCAGAGTCCACTCAATGTGGACTTGCTAGTTCGAATTAGCAAAACGCTAATTCGAACTAGTTTTTTGTTCTAGATGCGTTAGTTCGAACTAGCTTAGTTCGAATTAACTAATTCGAACTAAGTTAGTTCGAACTAGCGCTGTAGTGTAGACGTACCCCCACACACCTAGTGTGTGTGGTTCACTGTCCCTTCGTGTGGCAATTGGACCTCTTACAGCCAGAGATAAGAACAAGGGAGCTCTACATCCTAAGCTGGGAGCCATCTGCCTTCATGGCTCCAGCTGTCGAGGCCTCTAGGGGTGTGTCTAAACTACATGGCTCCATCGATGGAGCCATGTAGATGAGGCTGATCGGCAGAGGGAAATGAAGCCGCGATTTAAATAATCGCGGCTTCATTTAAATTTAAATGGCTGCCGCGCTCTGCCGACCAGCTGATGATCAGCTGTTTGTCGGCAGATCGGGGCAGTGTGGACGCTCCCATGGACATGAAAGCCATTTGTCGACCTCCCCCTGATGCCTCGTGGGATGAGGTTTACCGGGGAGGTCGACAAAGGGCTTTCACGTCGACGGGGAAGCGTCCAGACTGCCCCGATCTGCCGACAAACAGCTGATCATCAGCTGGTCGGCAGAGCGCGGCAGCCATTTAAATTTAAATGAAGCCACGATTATTTAAATCGCGGCTTCATTTCCCTCTGCCAATCAGCCTCATCTACATGGCTCCGTCGACGGAGCCATGTAGTTTAGACACACTCCTAGAGGGCCTAGGTTCAAATCTGCTACGGGGTTCAAATCAGCAGCAGCAGCAAGCTAGCAAGCAGAGAGGATCTGCAACTCTGCTCTAGTTCCTGAGCCCTGCTTGGGGTAGGGAGGTAGTAGGAACGACCAGACCTCCAACAGAAGCTGCATGAGGGGAAAAGGCCCAGGCAATCCTGCAGAAGGGCCCTCAATTATTCAGGGCCCCACGATTTGCAAAGATGGCTCTGCCTGTAGCCATCATCTGTGGGCAGCTGCTGTCACATGAATGACATGCTTCTTGCGATGAAGAGGCATGGACATTCTATCGACAGCTGGCCCTGCTCGAAGGAAGGAAACCCAAGGGTGACCCACCTCTCGGCAGACATCCTCCACCGTCATACCCAGCAGAGTGCAGGCGCTGAGCTTGTCGAATTTCTTTGTCCGTTTCAGTCTGTGGCTGCCACGTTGCAGCTCCATCTGTCTTTTCAGGGATGGGTCCAAATTGACCGTGAAGGGGAGGTAGAAGAGGGCCTCCTCCACCCGAAACCTGCCGCACAGGAAAGTGTGGAACAGCTCGGGATCCTGGTCCAGTTCCAGCAGCTTTTCCATCTAGCCTTTCAGCATGTCCAGCTCTTCCATGTACTTCTCGTAGACCTCCCACAGAGACATGTCGGGGCGGAGCGGGCTTCCATGGCAGCTGCCCATTCGACTCCTCTGCTCCTCATCCTCGATGCACTGCAAGAGCCAGCTCAGACGGCACGGCCACTGGTTGGCAAGGAGCACCCATTCCACCACCTTCTTCGGACACACTTCATCCTTGGGGATGTTACTCGCCAGCAGCCTGATGGTGATGGTGACGGTGTTCACGATGCGCCGCATCTGCACCACGTTGTCTGTCATGAATTCCTTCAAGGCGTCATCCAGGAGGTAGTCGAAAGCATCTTGAATGAGGTCTTTGGCTCGGATACCTTTCCCGCAGCTGCCGGTTCCCAGCGCTGGGGTTCCAACCATGAGAGGTATCTGGCTGTCCTCTGCAACTGGATTCTGGGCATTGTGGTTGGCCGAATGGTAGCGAGAGATGTTGAGGAAGTCAGAGCTGGCTTCCATCTTGCCATCCTGCCGGAAGCCGACCTCTGCCTCTAGCTGCTCCTTGCGCGCGATGATATTCCTGATCAGCCTCCGCTTGGTGTCGCAGTCCATCCGAGGGACAGAGAAGGGCAGGGTGACAATGCGGTTTAAGAACTCGTAGCCGTTGTTGGCCATACCTCTCATATACTTGGAGCTTTCCACGCAGTCGACAATGATGCTGGAGTCAACAGCCAGGATGGAGATGAAAGGGGCGTCATCGTCTGAGAGGAGGATGTTCATGGCATCAAGGACGCCCACCACCTTGTCAGGGCTGCATGTATCCAAGTGGGTGATCTCCAGCACCACCCGCAGCTTCCGCCGCTGGAAGATCTCCATGTACTGCAGGAACCCAGTGATTGTCCTGACTTCGCTTTTCACGCAGCTCATGAAGCCCAGCTGTGCGCTGAGAGCAGTCTGGTTCATCTGTCTCTCCAGCTGGCTCTTCTGGGTGACGATAATGTTTCGTACCACTGTGATAGTGAGCCGTATGGCAGCTGCTGCAGAGACGCTGACAGCCGTCACCCCAATGCCTTCCACGACAGCTATGGCATCTCCTGAGGCATCCCCGATGGGGATCCCAAACACTAGGAGGAGACCACCCACCCCAATAGCTACCATGATCAAAAGGATCACAGCCACCCACAGCGGGAGGAAGAGGAACTTCTTGCTAACCCATTCCTGATCCCCTGGTCTTTCGATGATGCTACATTTCCTGTCTATGGTCCTGTAAATGCTCATGGGTAGGAGACCAAAGTGGCTTTCGATGCCGTCGCACAGTGTGGTAATGAGGCCTGCCCAGAGCTGGTCGCAGCCCGCGTACTCCCAGGCGCTGAAATGGATGAAGACGTGTTTCACGTTCCTTCTCCACTTCTGCTGCTCCGTCAGGACCGGCCAGTAGAAGATCATGAGTAACAGGAGCTTGAGTAGATCCCGGCCAGTGTTGTCACGCTGCATCTTCTGCGTCCGCTGAAATTCCTCCTGGTCTTTCTTCTTCGATTCGTTTTCCATGTTCTCTGAGATAAAAGAGGAAGATATGTTAGGTACCTGGCAGTGCCTTAAATCTCTCCTCCTGAAGGGTCTTCCAGCTTCACAATCCCTCCCTTCTGGGAAGCAATCAAGAATGGGTAGCTCTTGGCAAAGCCATCCTTAGGATTGATGGGATCCTACGCCGTACTATTAAACTGGTGCCCATCTGCCCAACAGCAGCCCAGATGGATGTTGAATTTTTAGCGATGTGATTTTATAATCCTCATCCACACACTAATAAACAAACACATTTTAAACTAAGGTCCTGTCGACTCTCACAGTAAATTCAGCAAACATTTAGCAGAGGTTGGCAAATGCCTGTTAAATGGCTTCATTACTATGTCGTCGATGTTCTGCCAGTAGCTCGAGCAGACTTTGTCACTTGTAAATTAACTAGATCTTCTAGAACTTCTGCTGCTGGAGGAAGCAGAGCCACAGACCATGGATAGGAAGAGGCAGGTGGGTGGAGTGGACATGAAAACCCAGTGCTGCTCCAAATTTTCAGGTCCCCTATGCGATTGCATAATCGGCAAATGAGTACGGGTGGCTCTGGCTCTTTGGAGATGGTTGTCATCCACTAATCCCCATCCCCACAAGGTTCCTTCCCCGTCTTACGTTCCCCGGGGCAGTACTCACCCTTGATTTTGTGTAAGAGCAGGTTTTTGCAATGTCCCCATGGTGCATAAAACCCAGCAGTCACTGGCGTGGGCACAGTATACAGGGCCTTCGCTAAAGCGAGGCAGTAGATATCCTCCTTGGTCTGGAACCCTGCAACGGGGATGAGGTAAAACACGAAGATTAGCCTCACCGAGCGCATCCTCAGTGGATGCTCAACAGTGTCTCCGCTAATATTTTTCGGTTCAAGGTACTAGGTACAAGGGGAGGGATCAAACAAATGTCCGAAACCAGACAAGTTTATTTTAGGCTATAAATATTGGGGTGCCTGGCCTTACCCCCTTTGCATGGCTGAAGGGACAACAGAGACTTACTGACTGAATTGCTCCTCGTCCTGGGGCACTTGAGTTGGTGCACGCGTAACCGCAAATCCAGGGCACTAGATCTGTGACTACACGGCTATAAACCTGGCCAAGTGCCTCTGTCACCAGACGGTGCCTGTGGTCGGTCTTTGTGCATAACAGCGAGATCTGCAGCAGGAGCAGGCTGCGTTACCTGCACTGACCACTGATAACACCAGAGCTCCAAGAACAGAAGCACTGAGCCACGCTGCTGAGGCAACCACATCACAGCTCTTAACACTAGGAGCCCGTAAGTACTCCTGTAGACCCTGCTTTCGCTGGCATTAAGCCAAACAGCGTCCACAGAGCCCCCTGGCACTCCTGCGCCCTGCTGTGCAATGCAGAGGGAGAGATGGAGAAGAGAAAGGCCCACGTGTTCCTTTGCCCTGGCCCAGGCTAGCCTATGCCACTTCCCATGGTTCTGTGGGCCAGACTTGCAGGGCGGGAAAAAGAGATGTAGAGGTCATGGTGGGTAATCAGCAGAACATGAGCTCCCATTGTGGCGTTGGGGCTTAAAAAGCTATTGTAATTCTGGGATGTATAAACAGGAAACGCTTGAGCAGGAGTAAAGAGGCTGTCTCGCTTCTGTGATGGATGGGAGGCCCACTGTTCTTTTCTGAACATCCCAGTATTCAGTGACTAAAGGGTTAAACCTAGCTAGCTAGAAAGTGTTGGCAGGGAGCCAGGAGCACCAGTGAGAAGAAAGAGTTCAGATCTGCATTAAAAGGGAATCTGTCTGCTGTTTTTCTTTGTGAGTTTAATCCTGGAGCTGTGGAAGGGGATGAGGGGGGGGATGAATTGAACTGGGCAGGGACATCATGCCTAAAAAAAAGAATACCTGGGCCTAGAATTGGACTGGACCTTGGAAGTGTGGATACTTGAGTAGATAGAGAATGTTTATTTAGATGCGATCAGGTTATTTTTTTGTTTTGTTGTTTGGTTAAACTCCTCTGTGCTAAATCCATATCCCCTCCTCTCCCCACTATAACTTTAAACTGAATCCCAGGGATGCAATTGTCTGTGTTTTAATCTGTTCTTTTCTCAGTTGCGCTATAACTCCTAGCAGCCAAGTCAGCTTTACAAATGAATACCTTTTTGTTTTCTTAATATAATCACCTATTTTAAGGCTATGATCTGATTTTGTATCCTGGAAAGTAATAGGAGGTCTGTGTATACCTGCCTAAGACTAAGAGGACAGCTATCAGAAATTACAGTTTGTTTTCATTTTTCTTTTTTTCTTTCCAAGTGCTAAATAAAAGGGAATAATGACATCTCTGGATCTGCTGGCAATGCTCCTCCTAATGCAACCTAATATGCCATTAGCCTTCTTGGCTACAAGGGCACACTGTTGACTCATCTCCAGCTTCTCATCCACTGTAACCCCCAGGTCCTTTTCTGCAGAACTACTACTTAGCTGGTTGGTCCCAGGCCTGTAACAATGCTTGGGATTCTTCTGTCCCAAGTGCAGGACTCCGCACTTGTCCTTGTTGAACCTCATCAGATTTCTTTTGGCTCTTGTGTAAAAGAGTTTGGGGTACCCTTCTGGAATACGTTCCCAAGTGACTTCTTCCTGCGTTCAAGAAGAAAAAGTTTTTTTCCACTTGGGTAGAGGCAGCAACCCTCCTAAGCTCAGGGAATCTGTGACCTTGGGGAGTTTTGAAGCAGAAGCCCATAGAGACACGGTATTTTAAGGTCTCTTTTGGGCCCACACCTTCTGCACTCCAAGTGCCAGAGTGGGGAACCGACTTAGCCTCTTTATTCGGCACTTGAACTTCTGCTGCTGGAGTTCTGTGCCCAGCTCTGGTGACCAGAATTCCAGATGGATGTTGATAAATTGGAGAGGGGTCATGTCAAGGCTGTTTCCCACTCTGGCACTCCAAGTGCAGAAGGTGGGGGCCCACAAGAGACTTTAAAATACCCTGCCACTGGAGGCTTGCGTTGGTGTTGCTGCCATCATCCAAATGCACAAACCCCTTTGAGAACCAGACAGGCGCATTTCAGAATTCCCTCCTGTGGGGTACCTTCCTTGTCCATGACACTCCCTCCAGAGAGAGCTTGAAAACCTGTAATTTCTCCTAGAAGTATGGCTTGCTGTCTTAGGCACGTGCATACAGAACCTTCCGCCCTCTAGGATGCAGGAATCAGATCATGGTTTTAAAAATGTGACGTCTATTAACAAAACAAATACACTTGGTGAAACATTACTTAGAATCATAGAACCATAGAGCTGGAAGAGACCTCAGGAGTCATCAAGTCCAGCCCCTGCCCAAGGCAGGACCTATCCCAACTAAATCAACCCATCCAGGGCTTTGTCAAGCCAAGACTTAAAAACCTCTAGGGATGCAGATTCCACCACCTCCCTAGGGAACCCATCTCAGTGTTTCCCTACCCTCCTAGTGAAATAGTTTTTCCTAATATCCAACCTAGACCTTCCCCATTGTAACTTGAGACCATTTCTCCTTGTTCTGCCATCCGTCACTACTGTGAACAGCCTCTCTCCATCCTCTTTGGAACCTCCCTTCAGGAAGTTGAAGGCTGCTATCAAACCCCCCTCGCTCTTCTCTTCTGCAGACTAAACAAACCCAAATCCCTCAGCCTCTCCTCATAGGTCATGCGCTCCAGCCCCCTAATCATTTTGGTCGCCCTCCGCTGGACCCTCTCCAATGCGTCCACATCCTTTCAATAGTGGGGGCCCCAGAACTGGACACAATACGCCAGATGTGGCCTCACCAGAGCCGAATGAAGGGGAATAATCACTTCTCTGGATCTGCTGGCAATGCTCCTCCTAATGCACCCTAATATGCCATTAGGTTTCTTGGCTACAAGGTCACACTGTTGACTCATATCCAGCTTCTCATCCACTGTAACCCCCAGGTCCTTTTCTGCTGAACTGCTACTTAGCCAGTCGGTCCCCAGCCTGAACTATGCTCAGGATTCTTCCATCCCAAGTGCAGGACTCTGCACTTGTCCTTGTTGAACCTCATCAGATTTCTTTTGGCCCAATCCTCTAATCTGTCTAGGTCACTCTGGACCCTATCCCTGCCCTCCAGCATATCTACTGCCCTCCAGCGTATCTACTTGGTTGCTAGGTGTTACAAAGAAACTGAAAAAAGAAAGATTAAAACACAGAAAATCGCTTCCCTGGGATTCAGTTTGAAGAGTTCCAGGGTAAAGGGGGATAGTTACATGTGCTTAGCAAAAAGAAGTCCAACAAACTAAAAAAATAAAGAAAATAACCTAGTAGCGTCTGACTAAAAATTCCCTGTTCTACTCACATCTCTCTTGTTCCAAGATTTAGTCTTTCCCTAGCCAAGAAAGTCGCTGGATTCTGCTTGCCCAGGTTCCTGGCTTAATTCACATCTTCCAGGCATGATCACACAACAGGCACATCACTGCTTCCAATTCAAAACCTCAAATTCTGTTTCCATTTTCTTTCCTGGCCTCCTGTCAACTCGCTTCCTGCTTCTCTAGCATTCCTGGAGACTTTCTAGGACCTTTTGTCTATGGTTTCAACCTTTCCAGGCAAGACAGTTAGGGTTAAGTCCCAAGACTTTCAGGCAACCGTCTGCTTTTGACATGACCTGCCTGTTTCTCTTCAGCTAACTCTTGCTTACTTTGGTTCAGGCCTCAGGCCTTACACCAGGCCCATGCTTCAGGCCCATCCTTTCTAGTACAGGATGTAGCCTGGTAACAAAGCCCTGACTGTGGTATCAGGAAACCTGGGTTTTATTCCTGCCTCTCCCACAGGTTGGAGAGGTTATTCCCTGTCTGTAAAATAAGACTAATGATACTAACCTTCACTTTTTAGACCTACACACAGCAACTAGGGATTTTTATTAACTACTCAAATATCGGTGAGCCTGGCTCGCTAGATGAACCATCCGGTTCCTCTTGGAATCATGTTAAATGCTTGATCCCCATGACCAAAGTCTCAGATACTGGGAGAAGTGACACGGGGGAATAAAAGCTGCTGTCTGAGGTAAACTACCTGGCAGGAATCCCCTGGAATGGGAGCCATCGCTACCAGGAGCCCAGGAATAACAAGACTCCAAAAGTCCAGCTGCCTGGCAGTTTGACCATCTCCTTCAGGCCAGTGGCCCAGAATTCCAGGACATCTTTGGGCCTGGGTTTAAAAAGAGGCAGTACCGTGTGCTCAGCCCCTTTTTATCCATCCCCTTTCCCTCCATTAGCACGCAACCCTCAAATGGCCAAAGGTTTCCCTTTCCCTCCCTCCTTGGTTAAACAAGCTGCTTAAACAGCTCGAGGTGATGGAGTGATAAGCACCCACTGACAGAGTCGCTCGGGTTGCAGGGCCAGCGTAAGTCCGCTTTTAAAACTGCCGGCCATAGCTGCAGCTACGGGAGGGGACTCTAGCAAGGGCCTGGAACAAGGAACAGGGCTCCACTCCTGCATGGGATTCGGGCTTCCCCCAGGCAGATGCTCTGTTGCTGCTTTCCTGTCTCTCCCTTCTCCAGGTGGAAGGGGACGGTTAGCCAGTGTTCCCTGCAAGCTGAGCTCTTGGGCGGCCAGCCAGGAGACATTCAAATGCTGCCCAGTTTGCTAGCCGGTAGCATGTGTTTCTAGTGGTGGTGCATGTGGTGTACTGGGTGTAGACATAGATCTTGTTGTTATAGTAACTGCGTTAGGTCACTGGGGGTCAGCCCAGCTGGTTTGGGTTTTTTCTAGCTAGCTCCGTGCTATGCAATAAAATGGACACTTGCAACTACTCAAGCTCTCTGTATTTCCACTGATTTCTTCCCATGCTGTGAAACTCCACGTGACGTAACAGTGCACATCCGTGCATGCCTTGGTGCACATAACAAAATGTATTCCGCACAGGAGTGGGGGAAAAAGTAGAGGCATTATTGCTGCTAGCTCCTTACTGAAACTCAGTGAAAGGCAGGGGAAATGAGAGATCAAAATCCTGAGACTGACAGTCCCCAGGAACAACGGGGAGAGGCTAAAGTCCCAGTTCAGCCTGACTGGCAGAGCAGGGAGCCAGGAGGGAGCCAGGGTCGGCAGAGTGGGACTGAGATAAGGAGAGAGCAGGGGCCCGCACTGAGCTGGGGAGCAGGGCTGGCCTCGGGGAGGGAGAAGGGGAGGCCGGGGTCAGGATCGGGGGCAGTGCGACTGGCCTCAGGGAGGAAGGGGGTCAGAGGCAGCATGACTGGCCTCGGGGAGGGAGAAGGGGGGGCCAGGGTCAGGATCTGGCCCCTCCCCCCCAGAGCTGCTTCCCATCCCCTCTTCCTTCCAGCCAGTTCCTGCCCCCACCCGCAGCCAGTCCCTCTTCCTCCCTCCCCCCTGCCCAGGATCAAGTGTGTCCGTTTTTTTGGGGGAGGGTCTACCTGGCAACCCTACGAGTCAGACCCGGCGCAGGCACCAAGTGATGGGGACTGCCAGAACTTTGGGAACCTGAGTCTGCGGGGTGGGGGTTTGTGGCAGGTCAGGAGATGAAAGGGGAAGGCACCAAGGGACAGGGTGTAGGAGAGAGACAAATGCCCAGGGGCCAAGTGGAGACAATGAGGAAAAGGGCAGGAGGGGAGGTGTCAGTGAGGGAGGGGACAGGATGATGCTAGGAGAGGAGAGGGGAAGGGCTTTGGGGGCTAGAGGGGAGAAGGGGAGGTGCTGGGAGAAGGCTTGAAAGAAGGGGTGGGCATGAGGAAGGCGGAGATGGAGCAAGGCACGTGTAAAGGCACAGGGGCATGAGGGGAACGGGGGCAGAGGGTGGTGAGGGAGTGGGCAAAGTGGGAAGGGGCAGTGAGGGAAGGGGGAGGCACCAAGAGGGTGCAAGGGTAAGGGAAGGTGCAGGTGCCAGGGAGTCCGGGGGTGAAGCAGAAGGGCAGACACCTGCAGGGGAGGGACCAGCACCAGAGGAGAGAGGCAGGACAGGTGTGTAGAGGGGGGTGTTAGGAAAGGGGAGGAGGAGGGGTAGCTCACATGGTCAGAGTGGGGCTACTGGAGGAGTGGGCACAGGGGGAGAGAGAAAGGCTGCTGGAGGGGGCAGGTCTCGGGAAGGCCGAGGGCAGTGAGAAGGGCAGGAGTCAGGGCAGCAGAGGTGGGTGAGGGATTGGGGGGCAGCAGGCACCAGGGGAGCTGATGGAGGAAGGGAAGGAGACAGGGCAGCAGAGGGGACAGGTAAGTGGTTCATAAGATATTTATGAATAACTTGGGTGCCACACTGACACATCCAAACAAGCCACACTCAGTACTGGTGCACAACACAAAATGTATTGTGCTCATGGGAGGAAACTCTTAGAGGGAACACTTCCCCCAGCCTCCCCACCCCCCGAGTTAATGTCTCACACATTGGGTTAATGCAATTGCAGGATCGTTGCACGGGGGGGGTTGGTGAGGGCCAAACTAATCCCTATTGGTAAGTGGATGGTGGGAAAAGTCCTTGCGGGGGGGGGAGGTCACATGACACCTTTTATTTCTGGTCATGTGTCCATATTGCCCTGAAAGTGTTACCTCCAGAGGCGTGGCTAATGGGAGTCAGGGGGCGTGGCTAATGGGGGTCAGGGGGCATGGCTAATGGGAGTCAGGGGGTGTGGCTAATGGGGGTCAAAGAGTACATTTAAAAACATTCTTTGGGTGCACACCCTAATGAAATGTGCTGCGCACGCCTATGGGCAGAGAGCAGATCCAGTCCTGGGAGCAGGGCTGCAGCCACAGAGTTATAGACGCCGCCCAGAGAGCAGATCCGCATGCTGGGAGCAGGCCTGCAGCTGTAACCCACACACCTGATGTGGGTCACTATCCTATGGAGTGGCACTGAGACCACTTCCAGCAAGCAATTATTACAAGGGAGCTCTTCAGCCTATGCTGAGAGGCAACTGACTTATAACTCAAGCTGTAGCAGCTCCTGCCCTAAGCTCCAAAAGTCCCAGGTTCTAATCCACCTGGTGGCAGTTGCACAGCCATGGAAGCAGAGGGGCCAGGGAACCCTCTGTACAGGACCCCCCACACACACACACACCCTTGCTTCCTGGAATCAGCCACCTAGGTGAATAAAGCTGGAAACCCCCATGCCTATAGCTGTGCACCTTTGCTAAATAGCTACAGCCATTCTAAAGTGCCCAGATCTCACAACTAAAAAGGAGACATCCCAATGAGCTGCTAAGCTGTGCTGCCTGCCTCGGACGAGGAGCGAGTGCTGTAACTCTGGAGCCTAATGATGGTGGTGTCCTCCAGCCATTTTCAGATTAGTACAGCTGCCTCCCTGTGAACCAGGTGCCAGCTGGCCATGGGGTCCCATAGACCTGGCTTGTGCAGCCTAACCTGATAACCAAGCAGCCCATCCATTACTAGCCAGCCGATTACCTTGGGCATGGGAGACCATCGCACTCGTAATTCCTGGGGCCTTCACGCACTGACAGGGCTTGACTTGATCGGCCAGCTAGGGAGAAAGAAATAAACAGAACGCAGAGGAGTCACCAAGAGATCAGAAGACCAGCACGATGCCTTATAGGCCATTCAGCTGTGAAGAGTCACCAAGACAGGGCAGGTGATGCTAACCTGAGTTAGTCCATTAGCTGCAGCTAGGCTGGGCCATGAGAGGAGAGACAGGCAGTAAATCTGCAGCTGTCAGACCATAAGGAGGACACGGAGGTTTCGAAACCAGCTCAGAGAACAGGGCTGGGTAAGATGCAACCCACCTAACACTGTGATCTGGCCACTTTGTGTTTAGATCCTTCCTGAACTTTGGCCCCTTTCCTCCAAGATAGCAGGAGGCTGCTCTGGGCCTTTTGTGCCCACGACGGGGCAGAAAAGCAAACTCAGCTGATGGTTCCATCTTGCGGGCAGAGCCCCGGCAGACAGTGGCAGGCGGGGGTATCGACTGACCCTCCAACCCAGGATATTCCCCCCACACCTGGATTCGCTTCCTAGTCATCCCCATCTCCCTGCACGATCCTTGTTTCTCAACCCGCCAGGGCAAATGGCAACTCTGCCGAAAAGCATCTGCTGGCTTTAAGCTCCCTGCGAGCTGTTCTCATCGCTCAGCCATCACCACCACTGCCCTGCCTCTGTCCTGCTCCTCATCCCCGCCCCCACTCCTATCCCCTGCTCTCCTCCATCTCCTCCCCCTTCCCTTCTCCTTCCCCTCCCCATTTCCACCTGCCCTGCCTTGCCCATCCCCGTCCTTTCCCTCCCCCCGTCTGTCCCCCTCTTATGTGAGGGCTTTGCTGGAAACGCCCCCCCCCCCAAGCCAGGGAGATCTCCCCTCCGGGAACAATTCAGCCCCCCCCATCTCACTCCCTCCACTCCACAGTATTTCCTCCATTCCCCACAGTTGAAAATTGAGCTCCCCCATCCCCTCAGGTGACAGTCGGGCTCCCCCATACGCAGCTGCCTAGGTAGGCACCTCCGCAGCCAGAGCCTGCCCCTGGCGCCCACGTCCCCTCCCCGACTGCCTGTCCCAGGAGACCACCTGAACCTGCGTCCCCCATTCCCTCAGATCACAGCTCCCTCCCTGACCCTGCACCCCCCGACACCCCTCCCCCAGGCCAGACTCCTCTCTGGCACCCGCACCCCCTCCCCCAAACCCTCTGCTCCCCCTTCACCCAGGTCACAGCTCCCTCCCTGACCCTGCACCCCCCCGACACCCCTCCCCCAGGCCAGACTCCTCTCTGGCACCCGCACCCCCTCCCCCAAACCTTCTGCTCCCCCTTCACCCAGGTCACAGCTCCCTCCCTGACCCTGCACCCCTCTAGAGCCCCTCCCCCAGGCCAGAGTCCTCTCCTGCGCCCATACCCCCTCCTGGACCCTGCACCCCTATCCACCGCCCCAGATCATACCCCCCCCCCTGCACCCAGGCTCCACCCCTGAGCTCCCTTCTGCACCCAACCGCCCCGTCCCAGACCCCAAACCCCTCGGTAGAAATGTGGCCCTTGATCAGTTGCCAAAATGGCCCCCCCATTACAAATTATTGACCAAGCCTGATCCAAATGTTTTTTGAAACATTGTTTAATGAGAATGTAAATACAATTCTATACAATTGGGAGGGTTGGGGGGAGGGGGACGCAGCTGCTGGCTCCTCAGCTCTTGCTGCTCTCACTGGGTGTCTTCCTGCTGCAAGGGAAGCAGAATCCGTCACATTCATCCCTGGGGACTCAGGGGAACTGGCCCCCCAGCATTTCCACCCTCCTCCCCCTTGCTCTCTGGTCACCCCCCGTCAGGCCCGCAGGGTGAGCTCCTGACCCCCCCCCCCAGAGCTCCTGACACCTCGGCCCCCTCCCGCCTCCTAGGACAGTTTCTGTGTTCAGAGCCTCCCCCACCCCCAGGGACGCTCGCAGGGGCAGGAGGGATTCTGCCAGCAGGGACGTGGGGAGGGGGCAGCCTGAGGAAAGGGGCGGGGGACTCCCTGAGGGGATGGGAAGGAGACCCTGGCCCTGCCCCACTCTCCTGATCTGCTCCGGCTGCTCACCATGTATTCCAGGAGCTGATGGGCCTGCCCATGCAGGGCGTGGGCCAGGACCAGCCCGGCCTGGCTGGGGCGCCGCAGGGGGGAGCGGGCAGCGAGCAGAGCCTTGTCCAAAAAGCAATTCTCCTGCTCTGCTGTGAAGAGCTGCCCAAAGACCTGGAATCAAGAGCACAGGAGGTTTCAGCTGACGGCCCAGAGCCTGGCCCCAACTCCTGGGGCTAAAACAGCTTCCTCCTCCCCCAAACTCCCTTCCAGACCCTGCACCCAGACGCTCTCCTCACCCGGCACCCCAACCCCTGCCCCAGGTCACAGCTTCCTCCTGCCCCCAAGACCCTCCTACCCCCACGAGGGCCCCAGCCAGCCCCACCCCCGAGCCCTGCCCTGCTCTGGCAGCGCGTCCTTACCTCTCCCACCCTCACGCTGTTGCTGTGAGCCAGGACCCATCTTTCTTTGTAGTAGTGTCTGCACCACAGGTCCTCTGCCTGGTGGATGTTGAGGCCTGCAAGAGACACAACAGGGTCATTCTGCTGGCAGGTCTGAGCCCTTCCCCTCCCACGGGTCCCTGCAGGCATCCCTGGGCAAATGGAGGGGCACAGGGGGCAGAAGGGGAACACAGAGGGACGCATCCCCCCTCGGGCCAGTCTGGGGGAAAAGGGCTGGGTCCCCTCCCCCCGCCGCCGGCACCCTCAGGGTGTCCCTGGGGCCCAGGTCCCGGCTGGGTTCCTTACCCCTGTGGTGCAGGAGGAGTTGATACAGGCTGTGCACCCCCTCCCGGGCCAGCCGGCTGACGTCTTCGGATGGGTCCGAAATAAAAAGGCCCAGCTGGGCCACGTGGTGACCCATCCTCGGCCAGTCGGCGGAGTTCTGAGGGGAGAGAAGAGGGGGGGTCCCTCAGCATCCTGGGGCTGCACGTCCCATGCAAACGGCCGCCGAGGCGGGTCTGAGCTCGGGGGACGGACAGAGACACCTCCCGGGGCGGGGGCGGGGCCGGCCTTGCGAGGAGACAACCCTGAGCAATGGCCCCGACTGAAGGGTCACTCCGGGGGTGGAACAAGGGGATCCACTGACGGCCACTCCCCAGTCCCCAGGCCCAGTCCCTCAAGAGCCCCCCTGAAGGGCCCAGGGTCGCCCCTCCCCGGGGAAAGGAGAACGCGGCCCATTCCCGGCCCATTCCCGGCCCTGCCTCTGCCTCCCGGGGACGCTCCCAGCCCCGCGCCCTGCAGCCCCAGACCCCCCGGCTCCGAGGTCACTTACGTCAAACCCCGGGAGGGTGGTGGCGACTCCCAGCAGGGCCGTGGTGCTGCCAAGGGCCCTGGCTCGCTCCTGGGGCAGGCGGGACTCCAGCCACGGGCTCAGGTGCTGGGGGGGAAAGAGGCAGGTCAGGACCCGTAGGGAGGTGCCGGTTCTGGGCAGAGCCTGGGGCTCCTCTCGGACTGTGCCCCCCCCAGCCACTGACACTGCTCCTCTCTCGGCCCCCGCCCCGAGGAAGCAGGGACAATGGCCCCGTCCCCCCCACGGGGCTCACCTCCATTATGAGCTGCAGCCGGGCGGTGTCTGGGGACTCGGCGAGGAGGCTCGCCAGTAGGGCCTGGAGGTCGTAGGGAAGGGCCCGGATGAACTGCTGCAAGACAAGGGGGAGCCCTGGGTCAGAGGGGGGTTGGGGGATCCAGGCCACCCGCTGGCTCCGGGGTGCAGCCTTGAGCAGGGTCTGAGCCGCCTCGCAGAGCAGGGAGGAGCCCAGGCTGGGCATGGAAGGGACGGGCCCCCCGGGAGAGCAACGGGAACCCTGGAGGGAAAGATCCAATCCTGCAGCTTCTTCCCTCCCTCTGCCCCCCCCCCTCCTCTCTGGAGCTCCAGCCCAGCCCGGGAGCAGGGCCCGGAGGGACGTACCTGCGTGTGGATGGGCTCCTGCTGCCAGTCCCCAGACACTGTCTGTCCCACGGCCGCCGTCAGCAGGGGGCTCAGGAGCTGGGCCCGCAGGGGAGGCTGCAAGGTGCTGGCAGGAGAGAGGGGCAGAGGCTGTTAATTCAGCAGCAGGAGACAGAGACTTTCCCACTCCCTGGCCAGGGGATCTGCTCTGGGGGAGTCGGCGGGGGGGGGGGGTCGGTACCTGAGGCTGCAGGCGGCGTTGAGGCAGTCGGCCAAGACCAGCGGGGGGGCGAGTCCTCCATGATCTCCTGGGAGACCCAAGGGGAAAAAGGGGCGTGTGAGGCTGGGGCCCCCAAGAGACGCTCACACGGCCAGCGCCCCCACCCAGCCGGATCCAACCCCACTGCCTCCCGCTGCCCTGTAGCCCCCCTGCCCGGCACAGGGCCCCTCCCAGCACCCCCCTCCCAAATCGGGACCAGCTCAGTCCTTGTCCCCAGGCCGTCTCCTGCCCCTCCCTGCCCTGGTGACCAGCCTCTGAACCTCCTCATCCCTGCTCCCCAGGCGCATCCCCAGCAGCCCGCTCGTCTCCCTTCCAGCCCCCCATGACCCGGGGAGACCCCTCCCTGTCCCGAATCCCCCTTCCTGTCCGGCACCCCACACCTGCCCCATTTCTGTGTCCCTCCCTCCTCCAGCATCCCCACCCACCCTCCCCATGTCCACCTCCAGCCCTCCTGGCTCCACCCATCCCGTTTCCAGCACCCCCACCCGCCGCCATGGCCCAGGCAGACCCCTGTCCACCCCACGTATCCCCTTCCCTCCTCCCGGCTGCCGCGACTCGCTTACAACGATCCTGGCCATCATGGTGTCCTTGCAGCAGCGCGGCGCCAGGGTGTCCTCGCCCCTTTGGAGGGCGGCGAGGCAGGCGAGGGGGATGGCCAAGAGGAACCGCTGCAGGGAGGCTGGGCTCTGCACCCCAGAGAGAGTCTGTGAGCCTGGGGCCTGCCTGCCCCCCACGGACAGCTGCAGGGCTCAGGCCTCCCAGGAGTGGAGGTGGGAGCTGCCGGTTGTCCAAGCACCCACACTCCCCCCCCAACTGCTGCCTCAGGTTTGTGGGGGCCCAGCTGGTGCATGACAAGAGCCCCCAGGTTGGGGGGCCCAGGTCATGCAGGAGAAGGGGCCCCAAGGGGATCCCCAGGGACAAGCCCCTCCTGGAGGGGGGGGGACGTGCTGGGAAGGGGCCGGACAATCTCGGGTCCCCCCCGTGTGGAGAAGGTTCCTACCGTGTCCCGGGTGTGGAGCTGCTCTTCGATGTCGTAGATGGCCCCTTCCTCCACCCGGGAGTCCATCCGCTCCTGGCAGAGCTCCGCCGAGGCGCAGGGGGGCTCTGTGCGGGCGGGAAGGGACCAGGGTGACTCCAGCGGCCAGCAGGGGTCACGCGCCCCCATGTCAGGGACCCAGGGCAGGTTGGGCCCCACACGCCCCTCGCAGGGACCCATCCCCCTTCCACCCTCACATCTGCCAACGCCCTCAGCAGAGCCCCCACCAGGAACAAGAGAGCCAAGCAGCCCCCGCCCCCATCCATTGCCCTGGCTGCGGGGCAGACACTGGGGCTGCCCCCCCGGGATACTGGGTGAGCCCCTGGGCCCAGCGTGTTCACGGCCCCTCACCTGGGTCTGAGCGGCTGCAGGAGGTGGCCCGGCTGCAGCTGGAGGCCCAGGCGCTGCTGCTGACGGACCTGGACCCACAGCTGCAGGGGCTGGTGCGGGGAGCGACGGGCTGGGGGCTCCCGGAGACTGGCAGGTCCCCGGGGGCCGGGCAGGGCGATGCCCCCTGGTGGTAATGGGGGCTGGGCTCCCGGGGCAGGTGTTTCTCTCCACAGAGGAGGCCCCGGAGCCACCCTACCCGGCTCCCCCGCTGGGCTGGGTCCCGCCTGCCCAGCCGCCTCTGGAGCCAGGTCCGGGGGGGCCTGGCCGGTGGGCGAGTCGCCCCGAGCTGGTGGGATCCAGCTTCCCCGCCCGCGGGGACGGAGAAGCTGCTCCCCACCGGCCCTGGGGCCATCTTCAGGGCTTTCTTGAACCACAGCCGAAAACGTTTGGCCATGCTGCAAATGAGGGGAGCAAAGGGGAGCTTGGGGCGCAGCCTGCAGAGCGAAATCCAGGGGTTCCAGCTCCCCAGAGCGACTGCCCCCAGCCCCCAAATGGCCCCTTGCTTCTCGGTTCGGTCTTGCACAGGCACTGCAAGGACCTGAGGGTATGTCTACACTACCCCGCTAGTTCGAACTAGGAGGGTAATGTAGGCATACCGCACTTGCAAATGAAGCCCGGGATTTGAATTTCCCGGGCTTCATTTGCATAAGCGGGGAGCCGCCATTTTTAAAACCCCGCTCGTTCGAACCCCGTGCAGCGCGGCTACACGGGGCACGAACTAGGTAGTTCGAACTAGGCTTCCTAGTTCAAACTACCGTTACTCCTCATTCCACGAGTCTCCTGCCCATCAACAGCCCCTTCTTGGCCAATCAGGGGAGAATCTAAGGTGTGGGGGGTGGAGCGTTCTCCCCAAAGACACCGGCATAGACTTGTTCCAGCCCCACCTCCCCAGTCCCCACAATGGGGGCTACATCCCCCACCCCACGGCTCCTGCAAACCACCCCCCGTCCTTCAGCTAGTCTGTTGGGTCCCAAGCTGGGGGAGGCAGCAAGGGAAGGTCACAGAGGAGGCAAGAACAGAGCAGAAATGTGGGGGGATGGAGGAAAAGGGAAACCAACCAGGAGAAAGCCCCAGTGGCGCTAAGGATGCAGCCCAGGTGAGGAATCACCTTCTGGCCCTTGACCGAGGGCTGGGCCTGCCTGGAACCCAGCCGGCCCCGGGCGGGATCCAACCCCTGGGGGCTCTTACCTTCGTCACAAAGGTGTCGGGATGTGGAACTCACAGAACGCGAAGGAACCGTGAGGAGGAGACGCACCAGAGCTAAAGCAACCGGGGGTCTCCAAAGTCCCCTGGGCCCGCCCCCCGCTTTTATCAGCCTGAGATGTGGGTCCCTCTGTGAGGTCATCACCTCCCCACCTGCCCTTTGCCTTATATGCTGAGGGCTGCCCAAAGCCCCTGTGAGGTCACCGCCCCCCCCTCACCCTGCCAGGCAAATGTCCTGCCTCTGGCCACCCCCCTGGGAAGTTTGAGCCATTACTAGGGGTCCCTCCCCCTCCCTCATAGGCTGCTCCCTGCCCTACACTGCAGGCTTCTTGCACGAGAGCTGTTTCACGCCGGAGTTCTTGCGCAAAAGGTCTCGTGCAAGAGTGCCTCCACCCTGCCATAGGCTTTTGCACAAGAGCGTCCATGGCAGTGTGAACGCTCTCTTGTGCAAGAAAGCTCTGATGGTCATTTTAGCCATAAAAGTGTCTTGCTCAAGAAGCCCCTGGTGCCCGTCCATGCTACCTTCTTGCACAACAGCTCTTGCACAAAGGGGGCTTAGTCATCGTCGGGAGAGGAATAACTCCTGTGCAAGGAGCCCTGTTCTCTGATGCTTTACTGCAAATTTACTTCTGCAAGAACACACGTAGAGTGTAGACGCGCCACAAGTTTTTTCGCAAGAACACGCAAAAACAAGCCCTGTGGATGTTTTCTTTTTAGGCAAAAGCCCCTTTTTGCACAAGATCGGTCGGCCTTTTTGCAGAAATAGGGATCTTGTGGGAAAAGGGGGTTTTTTGCACAAAAAGTAAACATCCACATGGCTTGGTTTTGCGCACAAACCCCGAGCACAAAAACAGATCGGCAGAAAATATGCAAATGACATTGCGTGTCATAGAGTCCCTCGTTAGCATATTTGTTGCCAAAAAAACTCGTTGTGTAGACGTAGCCTAGGAGAGAAGCGATCTCAGACACAAAGCCCTTCAGTAAGAGGGCATAGCCCTGGGGCGTGGTAGGAGACGTACGGCAGACATGGGAGGTCACTCTCCTAGCTATTTGGCACGGAGGAGGCCTCAGCTGGAGCACTGTGTCCAGATCTCAGGGCCATGCTTTAGGAGAGAGAGTCCAGAGGGGAACTATGAAAAGGGATTAGGGACGTTAGATATTCACTGAGTAGTCAATTAACCTCATGATTTCTTATCGGTTACTTGACTTTTCGATAGTCCCCAGGGGCCAGCTGTCTCAGTCCTGGCTCGCGCTGGGTGCGGGACCTACCCCCTCTGCGGCTCTGCATTTACAGTGTGTTAGGAGCCAGGCAGGCAGGCAGCCTCGCTCAGTTCCAGTTTGCACCAGGTCCAGAAGCTCAGACCCAGCCCCCAGGCAAGGGCTGCTGCCAGCTTGTGCTGCTGCCTCTGATACAGAGGCAGCAGTACGGAGTGCCAGGAGGGAACTGGTCTAAAAAGCACCTCCCCTTGCGACCTGGCTACCTGTCATCCCACGCTGCTGCCTCCGTTTTTGGCGAGAGAGAGCCGCCTGTCTTGAGACACCGGTGGGGAGTCGGATTTTCAAAAGGCAGGTCTCTGTCCTTTGTGAGCCTTCCAAAGCGCTTCGGTGGGGGGAGGGGGCAGGAAGGCGGACGACACTCAGGAATTGTAGCACCCAAATCCACGGAGTGTTTCGCCAGCACCTCCTGCAACAGAGCCCAATCCCTGACAGGCTTTTAGGCAAGAGAGATCATTTGAAAAAATGACAGACACAGGGTTTTCCGTCACCGCTCTCCCTTTCTTTTATTTCCCTGGGCTAACTGGCTTGTTCCTCTTTGGCTAAGGATGGAAGGGTATGTCTACACTACAATGTTAGTTCGAACTAACGGACGTTAGTTCGAACTAACATTCATAGCCGCTACACTAGCGCTCCGCTAGTTCGAATTTGAATCGAACTAGCGGAGCGCTTAGTTCGAACTAGGAAAACCTCATTTTACGAGGCTTAAGCCTAGTTCGAACTTACTAGTTCGAATTAAGGGCTGTGTAGCCCCTTAATTCGAACGAGTGGGAGGCTAGCCCTCCCCAGGTTTCCCTGGTGGCCACTCTGGCCAACACCAGGGAAACTCTATGCCCCCCTCCCGGCCCCGGATCCCTTAAAGGGGCACGGGCTGGCTACGGTGCCCGTGCCAGGTGCAAGCCTGCTAGCACCCAGCCAGCAGACCCTGCACCTGGCACGGCACAGAGCCACCCACCCGATGTCCCCCAGCCCACCCCCTCTTCCCGGGACCAGGCTGGCGGCTCCCGGAAGCTTGCCCGGGACCGCAAGAGGCGGGTACATTCCTGGGCTAGTGCGGACATCGTGGACCTCGTCCACGATCTCCACACTAGGCACAGGAAAGTGGCCATCTAGGGCAGGAGAGCTGCCAGCCTGGCCACCCAGGAGCAGGTTTGCATGAAAATCAAGGGGGTCCACTGAGACCCCCGACCCTGAGCCCTGAGCTTACAATGGCCGTCCTGGGTCAGACCAAAGGTCCATCTAGCCCAGTAGCCTGTCTGCCGACAGCGGCCAACCCTAGGGACCGTGGAGGGGATGGACCAAAGACAGTGACCAAGCCATTTGTCTCGTGCCATCCCTCTCCAGCCTTGCACAAACTTTGGGCAGGGACACCACTCCTACCCCCTGGCTAAGACTACTCCATGGACCCAACCTCTATGACTTGATCTCACTTCCCTTTCAACTCTGTTCTAGTTGTAGCCTTCACAGCCTCCTGCAGCAAGGAGTTCCACCGGTTAACTATTTGCTTTGTCAAGAACAACTTTCTCTTACTAGTTTCAAGCCTGCTACCCAGTCCTTTCCTTTGGTGTCCTCTAGTCCTTCTTTATGGGAACTCATGAAGAACTTTTCTGAATGCACCCTCTCCACCCAACCCCTGCTTTTAGAGACCTCTATCCTGTCCCCCCTCCGTCTCCTCTTTTCTAAGCTGAACAGTCCCAGTCTCTGTAGCCTCTCTTCATCTGGGACCTGTTCCCAACCCCTTATCATGTTAGTTGCCCTCCCCTCTCCCAGCCTTAATCTTCCCCTCTCCCACCTCCTTTTCCCAGTCTCCCCCAGTTTTGTTCAATAAAGACAGAGTCAATGTTGGAAGAAACGTTATCTTTATTTTGTACATCAATAAGAAGGGGGGCTAGGGAAGGGTAAGTGGAAGGAGGTGAGGGAGGAATGGGGTACGAGCCCCCGATGGGGAGGACTGGGCTGGCTCTGCAGGCTTCTGGGGGTGGAAGCTCTCCTGCAGCCCCCCGATTACCCCCTCTCCCCAGATGGCAGCCTGCGGCAAGTGCAGCCGGACTGATGGCTGAGTGGTGTGATGTGCCCAGTGTGGGTACTCCGGGCACTCCAAGCCGGGACTGGTTTTCAAGCGGGGCACCCCTTAGAACTGTCTGTCCGGGGTGGGGGTCGGGACCCTTTAAGCGCAGCCCTCGGCTAGCCTGAGACTGCATCTCCACGCTCTAAGTCCTCCTCTGATGCCCTGCTGGCACTGCTTCCGGCCATCCTTAAGCCCTGTTCAGAGTCCACTCAATGTGGACTTGCTAGTTCGAATTAGCAAAACTAGTTTTTAGTTCTAGACGCGTTAGTTCGAATTAGCTTAGTTCGAACTAGCGCTGTAGTGTAGACATACCCGAAGAGAGGAGCCAGCAGGGGTAGAATGAATTGTGTACCAGGTCCTGGAAACAAGAGCATCTCCTCCAGATCACCCATCCACACCTGAACTGTTTAAAAGCTTGGCTGCCAATAAAGACACCTTAGCTCAGCAAATGCCAAGCCAGGCACCTGTGTTTGGACACGAGGGGTGCACAGGGATGTGAGAACCAGGAAGGCTGATCTGTGAATTCACCCCCAACCGTCCCAGTACAAGACAGACGCTTGCGCCAACCAGCAGGGGTCACTGCTCCTCCGGTTTGGCTTGGACAAAGGTGCCCATCTGTTTGGTGTTTGCGTCTCGGAGCTGCGCCAGCTGCCTCTGGCCACGGCGGAGCAGATACTCGATGTGCATCACGTCGGCCCGGGGGATGCTGGCTTTCTTCCGGAACTCAGCCTGGATGCGAGGCAGGAATCCCGGCTTCTCCCGGCCGGTGCGCAGGAACTGCCTGTATAGGCTCAGGACGTGCTTCTGCAGCTTGCTATGCCGGGCCATGGTGCGCCTGGGGGGCCTGCCCAGGCCACGGGGGGCCAGCGCCATGAGGCAGGGGCTGGAAGTGAACAGAGGCGGAGATGTTAGAGCAGCATCTCATTCCCAGACGCGCCTGTGCAGGCATTTCCATGCACTTTTCACCCCCACCTGCTAGGGTTACCAGATGGTTTAAAAAAAATACCGAACAGCAGGGGCCAAGGGGGGGGGGGGGGCGGGACTGGCTGGAAGAGAGGGGGTGGGGGGGAACCGGCCGCCGGGAAGCAGGGCTGGCTGGGAGGGGGCTGGAGGGAGCGGGGCTGACCGGGTGTCAGCCGACGGTCAGGGCAGTGTGTGTGGGTATGTCTCCTAAGTCTTTAACTGCTAAGACACGAAGTCTCGTCGCAGCGGGCAGCCCAGAAGGCTGAAAGGAGCCTCGAGTGTTTAACGTCCGTGACTTTACTGCTAGGACCAAGGTCCTGTCGCAGAGGGTAGCCAAACAGGCTAACAGACGCCCTAGTGTGTAGGAAGAGCTTATTACACTTTAGATTTTAACTGCTAGAACACAAAAGTTCCTTCGCAGCGGGCAGCCTGGGAAAGGCTGGAAAGGTGCCCCAACGGATCTTGTCACCTGGGAGTGACACAGATCCAAACGCCTAAGCTCTCCCTATGTCTGTCCTTTTATGACTGGCTGAAGTTCTTTTAAATTGTGCTTGGTTCTATTACAGCAACTGAAGGAGTCAGGTTAAAAACTTAAACAGTTACAGGTTTATTAAAGGAACTTATAAATCATATGGTTACAATGGCTATTGCTCTATTTCTTAATTATTAACAAAATATAGATCTTAAAATGGTTACAGGAAAAAGGTAAAGATAGAAAATAGAAAATAATGGTACCAAGTGACAGCTTAATCTTTAAAGAGCTCTAACACTATGTATATATACTTAAACAAAGGACCACATCCAGGTACAAATTTTACCCCCTTCTGTGCCTCTCGACTCCAGCGTGTCAGGCCAGGGCCGGTCTCTCAATTCCTCGGAAAGACGAATACGAGGTGGGCGTCCCCTCTGGAACCTCGGGAGGTCAAACACCAAACCCGACTAGCAGATAGATGGTAGATTGACACACAAAGCAAATGTGCTGCTGGGCTCATCTTTTATACCCCTGGGGGCCCGTATTCTCTTTCTTATCTTCAGAGGCCAAATTTTACTGGTCCATTTTGTGGTGCCAGTTCTTACAAGCAGGTTACAAGTTAATTTACACTTGTAAGAGAGGAAGATAACTAAATTAGGACTGCCGGATGTTCTTGTTGGGCGGGAGATTCCTTCTCCCGTGGACGGGTATGTGTTCGTATCAATATGGGTTTCAGTCAAGGGCACGATGTACAGCCTCTTGGTCAACAATTAGTTCGACCACCCTCTTATCTCTGCTTACAGTTGGTCACGGTCACTGAGCCAGCATATCTAAACCTCCTGCTCCAAGGTTTTCAAAGAATATGCTGTTTTCCAGCTCTTATGTGCCCTGCATGGTTTTAAGCAGACAAAGATGGATGTTAAAATGGGGCTTTATGTCTGGCTACACCGGGGGGCAACCAGCCGTCGGGAAGCGGGTCTAGTTGGGTTGAGGACCAAGAGGTGGGGGAACCGGCCGGCAGCGCTGCAGAGATGTACCAGAGCCTGGGTCGGATTCATCTTTGGTGGGCCCTGGCTCCTAGACCATAGACACACTCCCTCCCCCACCCCCCCGGAGGCCCTAGGGAAAATGGCACCCCGGCCCTGTGGACATGGTGCCCTCTCTGTTTCCCTTGGCCCCGTAGGCACTAAGCTCCACTCCTGCCGCCCAACTCCTACAAGGCCCGACGGATTTCTCTGTGGCCCCCGACCCAAAAAAGGATCCCCCCAGCCCTGTGTTAGGGGATACGAGGGAGTCTGGCTGGGACGTAAGTGCAAATAACTCTGCTCTTAGCAGCTCTGAACCGATGGGCTCTGCCCTGTGCCCCAACCAAGAACCCTAACATAAGAACGGCAGTACTGGGTAGCCTGTCTGCTGACAGTGGCCAGCACCAGGTGCCCCAAAGAGGGTTGACCAAAGACAATGATCAAGCGATTTGTCTCCTGCCATCCTTCTCCAGCCTTCCACAAACAGAGGCCAGGGACACTATTTCTATCTCTTGGCTAATGGCCTTTTATGGACCTAACATCCGTGAAATTATCTAGCTTCTCTTTAAATCCTGTTATAGTTCTAGCCTTCACAGTCTCCTCTGGCAAGGAGTTCCACAGGTTGACTACACCCTGTGTGAAGAAGAACTTTCTTTTATTAGTTTTAAACCTGCTACCCATTAACTTCATTTGGTGTCCTCTAGTTCTTCTATTATGGGAACTAATAAATCACTTTTCTTTATTCACCCTCTCCACACCACTCATGTTTTTATAGACCTCTATCATATCCCCCCTCAGTCTCCTCTTTACTAAACTGAAAAGTCCCATCGCTTTAACCTCTCTTCATATGGGACCCGTTTCAAACCCCTAATCATGTTAGTTGCCCTTTTCTGAACCCTTTCCAAGGCCAAAATATCTGTTTTGAGGTGAGGAGACCACAGCTGTACACAGTATTCAAGATGTGGGCGTACCATAGTTTTATACAGGGGCACCCTGAGTTACCAAACCACATGACACTGCCCATTAAAAACCCACCAGGACTTACCCAGCATTTATATGCAGAGGTCCCGCACCAGCAGCAATCTGCACTGGACAGGAAACCATCCGCCCAGCACACGCGGGAAATCACAGGAACCCAGCCTGGACGGTCCGATGCCCCAGCCCTGACAGAAGAAAATCAAGGTGTGCTTGAAGTGCCACGCCCACCATCCCTTGGTCCTCTGGGGCATTCGGCACATCCTGCTGGGTGAAAGGGCCGGTCACAGCTCCAGGGTCTGTCACACTTCAGGGCCTTTGGCAGCTCCTATTCACCGGGGTCAGGCAGATAATCGCCCCGAGCTTTCCCAGCACTTTTCAGCATCAGCTCTCAAAGGGGGGCAGCGTGACCCCCATGGGAGCAGGGGAATGTCAAAGAAGGAATGGGGCGGGGCAGGGGAGGCAGCCAATGGCTTCTCCTAATGCAGTGGTCCCCAACCATTTGAGGTTGCCGGGCGCCAAGGGGTGTGGCTGTTTGCCCGCAGGGCGCCCTGGAGCGGAGCCCCCATTGCGCACCCGGGGGCGGGGCCCCCCCATAGACACATTCCCAGGGCCGCCCCCCCCCCACAAGTACCGCATGCCCAGGGCCGGGCCTCCCACCAAGCACCGCGTGCCCGGGACCGGCGCTCTCCCCCCAAGCACCGCGTGCCCGGGGCCGGCGCACCCTGCAAGCGCCACGCGCCCGGGGCCGGCACTAGCGCTGGCACTCTCCCCCCCCCAAGCACCGCGCGCCCGGGGCCGGCGCTCTCCAAGCGCTGTGCGCCCAGGGCTGGCGCACCCTGCAAGTGCCGCACGCCCGGAGCCTGCGTTCCCCCCATGCGCCACGTGGCCATAGCGCGGGCAGCCAATCTGCGGTGCCCCCGGGGCCGGCGCTCACCGTGCACCATGCGCCCGGGGCCAGCTCTGGCACCGCACATGCGCCACGTGCCCGGGGCCAGGCCAGCCCTGAGCACTTGGCGGGCGCATACAAATGCGGGCACCGTGTTGGGGACCACTGTCCTAATGTTAGCAGTGGGGACACCAAGTTCGGAAGTGAATGGTTAACCAGTAAGCCGGTTATGGTTAACCAGAGGGGGCTGGAGCAGCCCTCCACCAGCCATAGGCAGAGGGCACTCTGGCACGCCACGGGTAGGGTTGCTCAGCAGTCACAGCAGTGTGCCAAGGGGGTAGGTGTGTGGGCTGCTCCAAGTCCATCTTTAACACGTCCTACGTGTCCCATTTAATCGGTTAACTGGTTCAACATATTGTTTAACTGGTTAGCTAATTAAATGAGATTTTACATCCCTGGCACCAAGGTGGCTAAAAGTAGGGTTGAATTGGGACTAGAAATTCCAGGATTTTGACTTTTTTTTCCTGATCACACACAGTTCTGCAAATAAATTCACGTTTTGTTTAGATTTTGACTTTTTTTAAATGTAGTACGGTGGATTACGGAAGATAAACTTTAAAGAGACCAAACAAAGAGTCATTTCAGGAATGGAAAACTACATTTTAATGTTCTGAAATGGTGGAGTTTTCCCCTTCCAAACAAAAGGTCACTAAAATCAGCATTTTCCAATGGAAAAACATCCCCTCAGAAAACTTCCTTCCAGCTCTAGTTAAAACGGACGTATTTTGAAGTGTATAATCAACCTCTGGAACTCACTGCAAAAGGATATTAATGATGGTGAAGGAAAGGGGAGGGAATCATAGAATCATAGAGCTGGAAGAGACCTCAGAAGGTCATCAAATCCAGCCCCCTGCTCTAGGCAGGACCAATCCCAACTAAATCAACCCGGCCAGGGCTTTGTCAAGCTGAGACTTAAACACCCGCTGTGTACAGCCTGTCTGATCCCTTCTGGGGAAGCATGGGTGGGAAGAAAGAATTAGACAGGGTTAGACAAACCCGTAGGTCTTGGTTGACTTCGTCCTGCTTCAGGGCAGGGCGCTAAACTTGGGGACTACTCTAGTCAGACCAACATTTCAATCAATCTTGTCAAGAAACAGGCAAAAAAAAACCCCCAACCCAAACCAGGGAGAAACACGTTCCTTGGTTTGTAAACACAGACACAGAGAACAGCTCCTTCCGTTAGGGGGGGTGGGAATAAAGAAAATAATCCCGCGCCCCCTCCCCTTCCTATTTGGTCCTAAAGGATGAAGATTTGTGCAGGCTGCGGGGGCAGGGCTGATACTCAGGGAACGGGGAGCATGGGGGAGAAGGGGGCAGCTTGCTTACAATCCAGGGGCAACCCCGTGTCTCGGGGCTGGCCCAGCAGAGGCGGGATTTCTGCAGCGCAGGGGGACACGAGGTGAAACAAGCAGCGACTCAGCCGATTGGGGCTTGTTATTGTAGGGTCGCATTGAAGCAGACACTGGCACCAGCGTCGCCTCCAAGAGCGAGGGGAGTGCGCGGCCTGGTAACCCCGGACGGACCCGGACCTGGACCCCCCTGCGCTGGGGGGCCAGGAGTCACCGCCCCCCGCCCCTCACCTCCGCCTCCTGCCTGCTCGCAGCTCCCGGGCCCGCGGCAGCAGCTGTGCCAGCCGGCTCCGAATGTTGAAACACCAGCAACATTAGCCCTCGCTTCCCATTGGCTGGAGGGCCCCAGGGGCGGGCGCAGGAAAGGGGAAGCTCCGCCCTTCGAGGGCCACGTGGGCCAGCAGTGGAAGTTGCTAGTCAGCTGGAGGAGAGAGGGGCCCGGCCCGGCCTGCGCACGTGGCTTTCACCGCAGCGCTCACCTGCCCTCACGCCCCACGCTCCTGCTTTTCCCTCCCTGCGTTGTTCGACCCAACCCTCACCCAGGCATCCACCCAGTTCACCCCGATTCTCACCCCTTTTTAAACTTGTTCCTAAGAAACCCCGATCGGTTCCTGGGAAATTCCCAACAACTCTTATCAGTGGTGCCTGTTACATACCAGCTGGGTTTTCCCTTTGATATTTACATACCCACTGCCTCCTTTTCCCCCCTCCCATTTTTTCCTCCCCTATTCATTTTGGTTCTGGACATACAACACTCCAGTCGTCTGAAGAAGTGGGCTATGCCCAGGAAAACTCATGATCCCATCGACACGGTTTGTTAATCTTTAAGGTGACTATATGTTGTGTTTTAAGTTTTTCCTGTTACAGACTCACTCAGCTACCCCTCTGAAACACGTGGGCTTCTTGCACAAGAACTGTTTTGCAGAAGAGTTCTTGTGCAAAAGGTCTTCCAGACGAGCGCGTCCACACTGCCATGTGCTTTTGCAGAAGAGATGTGCTTTTGCACAAGAGCATCCATGGCAGTAAGGACGCTTTCTTGCACAAGAAAGCTCTGATGGCCATTTTAGCCGTAGGGGTTTTTTGCGCAAGAAATTCATGTTGCCTGTCTATACTGCCGCCTTCTGGAAGAGCTCTTGTGCAAGAGGGCTTATTCCTCGTGGGGAGAGGAATAACTCTTCCGGAAGAAGCCCTGTTTGCTGATGCTGTACTGTAATACTTGTGCAAAAACACGCACGCAGTGTAGACACTCTGCAAGTTTTTGCGCAAGAACAGCTGTTCTTGTGCAAAAAGCCTGCAGTGTAGACATAGCCTTAGAGGGGCAACCCCAATAGTCATTACTAACAAGGAGTCCTGTGGCACCTTGAAGATTTATTTGGGCATCAGCTGTTGCGGAGGAAAAGCAGGTGCAAGTGTTTTTTACCCCTGGAAGTGGATGCCCAAATACATGTGTTAGTCTTTAAGGTGCCCCAGGGTGCCTCTGTTTAAACAAGTGGAAGAGAAGGGCCTGTGTGCACTTCATAGGATGCCAGACTAGACTGAAGATCACAATGGCCCTCTCTGGCCTGGAAGTTAATGAATGGTTGCATCTGGCCAGGCTGCCTCTCTTTATGCTTGCATTAACTAAATGGGTTATTTGCAGGTGTTGTACCCAGTCCAGCTGTGTAGGAGCATCTGCTGCTGGAGGAGAAGGCAAAAGTTCTGTTACCTGGGTTGTAAGTCTAGAGCCTCCTCTATTGCATGAGGTACAAGCCACCTGGCTCTCCGCTAAAGTTGCAGAGCCGAGTCACTGTCTCTGGACGTGGTCTCCGTGCCACTGGCTGGGACAGTACACCCACCCAGTAGGCGTGTGGGTTACATGAGCGCTGTCTTTCGGCCTAGATCCATAAAGCTGCTTGCAGGTGGGTTTTATGTAGCTTTATGGATCTTGGCCAAAGGACGGGAGGCGTGATGGTGAAAGGTACAAAGTAAGGTGCTCAGTTCCCATGGAACGTCAATGGGAGGTAGGAAGGTAACCGCCACTGAAGTGCTCATTGGCGTTCTCACCACGACAAGGCCCTGCTGTAGATGCAAGAGTCTCGTTTGCACGGTGTCCCCATCTCAGGGCGAACGAGGCAGCCAATTGTGTAGGTTTGCATCAGGCTTTCGCTGGTTTAGATGGAGCGGTCCATACGAGACTAGGGTTTGTCTGTTACGCCTCAGTATTGCCAGCGGGAGCCCTGGGGTTGGAGCAAGCATGAGCCTATCTTGGGGTGGCGCCTAGGAACGCCGGTTGTGGAGCAGGTGTGCGAGGCGCTGCACATTGTTTACTATGAGGTGTACTACCGTAGCCCTCTCTGGCCTGGAAGTTAATGAATGGTTGCATCTGGCCAGGCTGCCTCTCTTTATGCTTGCATTAACTAACTGGGTTATTTGCAGGTGTTGTACTCAGTCCAGCTGTGTCGGAGCGCCTGCTGCTGGAGGAGAACGCAAAAGTTCTGTTACCTGGTTTGTAAGTCTGGAGCCTTCTCTACTGCATGAGGTACAAGCCACCTGGCTCTTCGCTAAAGTTGCAGAGCCGAGTCACTATCGCTGGATGTGGTCTCCGTGCCCAGAGTCCCCAGAGACCACAAACCAGATAAGATTCGAAATCGCCCAAGCAGATTTTTTGCGTAACAACATGCAATAATAGTTGCCAGCGAACAGACTCAGCGCTGCGCCGCTACACTTTATGGAAGCCGTGGCAATGTCCTAACACCCACTGAGCACCATCCAGTGCCCCCACACAGTCAGCTGGTGAACACCATTTGAGGTGAACTTTTATACATTCCTGATGTATCAGGTTGCTACCCCCTGTTACCTGGTTACCGTCCCTTACCTTGCAGAAGGGGGCTTACTTCCTAGTCTTCATACTGTCAACTTACTATCTGTTATGCTGTCAACTTTGACCTGGTCCTGAACATAGGTCGGTATGTACTTTATTTGTGGGAGGTAAATGGTACCAAGATGTTCCTTAGGACAATCCACAGAACTACAGACCGGTCAGCCTCACCTCACTCCCCGGAAAAATCATGGAGGGGATCCTCAAGGAATCCATTTTGAAGCACTTAGAATAAGGAAAGGGATCAGGAGCAGTCAGCATGGATTCACCAAGGGCAAGTCATGCTTGACCAACCTGATTGCTTTCTATGACGAGGTAACTGGCTCTGTGGACATGGGGAATTCAGTGGATGTGATATACCTGGACTTATTCTTGCCAGCAAGTTAAGGAAGTATGGATTGGATTAATGGACTGTAAGATGGATAGAAATCGGGCTAGACTGTTGGGCTCAATGGGTAGTGATCAACAGCTCGATGTCGGACTGGCGGTCAGTTTCAAGCAGAGTACCTCAAAGACCGGTTCTACGGTCGGTTTTGTTCAACATCTTTATTAATGACTGGATGAGGGGATGGATTGCACCCTCAGCAAGTTTGCCTATGTCACTAAGCTAGGGGGAAAGGTAGATTCATTGGACGGTAGGGTATATGGTGCAGAGTGTCCAAGACATATTGGAGGATTGGGCCAAAAGAAATCTGATGAGGTTCAACAAGGACAGGTGCAGAGTCCTGCACTTGAATGGAAGAATCCCAAGAATTGTTATAGGCTGGGACCGACTGGCTAAGTAGCAGTTCTGCAGAAAAGGACCTGGGGGTTACAGTGGATGAGAAGCTGGATATGAGTCAACAGTGTGCCCTTGTAGCCAAGAAGGCTAATGGCATATTAGGATGCATTAGGAGGAACATTGCCAGCAGAACTAGGGAAGTGATTATTCCCCTTTATTGGGATGTGGTGAGGCCACGTCTGGAGTATTGTGTCCAGTTCTGGGCCCCCCACTACAGGAAGGATGTGGACGCATTGGAGAGGGTCCAGTGGAGGGCAACAAAAATTATTAGGAGGCTGGAGCACATGACTTAGGAGAGGCTGAGGGAGTTGGGCTTGTTTAGTCTGCAGAAGAATGACGGGGGATTTGAGAGCAGCCTTTAACTATCTGAAGGAAGGTTCCAAAGAGGATGGACAGAGGCTGTTCACAGTGGTGACGATGGCAGAACGAGGAGTGATGATCTCAAGGTGCAGTGGGGGAGGTGTAGGTTGGATATTAGGAAAAACTCTTTCCCTAAGAGAATGGGGAAGCACTGGAATGGGCTAACTAGGGAGATGGTGGAATCTCCATCCCTAGAGGTTTTTAAGTCCTGGTTTGACACAGACCTGGTTGGGATGATTGAGTTGGGATTGGTCCTGCTTTTGGGCAGGGGGCTGCACTCGATGACTCCTGAGGTCTCTTCCAGCCCTGGGATTCTATGATTCTAAGGCAAGGGACTTCTTTTATTTGAGAGCCCCAATTCCTTCAACAGCAGTATAGGTCTAATCCATGGAGCTCCTGAAGAGCAGCTCTGCATCCCTTTCTACGGCAGCCCAACTGTCCTTGGAACTGGTCAGACCAGTGTGACATCCCCCTGTGTAGGCATAATGAGCTAACGTGTCCTTCACTCCCATGCACCAACTTTGCCACTTATCAACTATGTTTTTAATTTGTTCGAAGGGAAAGCTGAATGAAGCCAAAATTAATGAGTGTTTTAACTTGTAACAAAATACAGGACTGTGTAGCACTTTAAAGACTAACAAGATGATTTATTAGATGATGAGCTTTCGTGGGCCAGACCCACTTCCTCAGATCCACTATTTGATCTGAGGAAGTGGGTCTGGCCCACGAAAGCTCATCATCTAATAAACCATCTTGTTAGTCTTTAAAGTGCTACATAGTCCTGTATTTCGTTTCAGCTACACCAGACTAACACGGCTACATTTCTATCACTGTTCTAACTTGTGTTTCTGTTCCCAGGAAATGTTGAAACGGTAGATTTCTAGGGACTGTCAAGTAGAAAGATTGACCCAAATTAGTTACTTGTTTACTTTCTTTGGCTCCACTGGAATCTTACAACAGGGATTAACTAGCTCCATTCATATCTATAATTAACACAAACAAAATCTATGTTTAGTGACAGGTAAGGTTTCCTGAGCACATGTCTAACAATCCAGACATTTAAAATCAGAAGTTAGTGGAAGGAGGCTGAAAAAGGTGAGGCTTTCGAGAGAAAAATTGCCCGAGAAAGGGTTATTTTGAACTCCAATTTACTCTGTATCAACCCATTTTTCCATTAAACCAACCTAAAGTACTATAAATAGGACTCAAAGTTTATGTCCTATGTTTTAGTTTTTGTCATAAACACCACAAGAAAAAAATATAAAGCAAATGGGAAAAAAGGGAGGATGCGAGTTATGAAAAAGCAAACAGTTGATAGGAGAAGCTAAAATTGGGGGAAAAAATCTATAACCAGTAACATAAACCAGTAACTTTGGGCTTAAAGTGCAGCAGGGGAGGTTTAGATTGGACATTAGGAAAAAATTCCTAACTGTCAGGGTGGTCAAATATTGGAATAAATTGCCAAGGGAGGTGGTGGAATCTCCCTCTCTGGAGATATTTAAGAACAGGTTAGATAGACATCTGTCAGGGATGGTGTAGACGGAGCTTGATCCTGCCTTGAGGGCGGGGGGCTGGACTCGATGACCTCTCGAGGTCCCTTCCAGTCCTATTATTCTATGATTCTATGATTCTATGATAAAGGATAATTAGGAAATGTTTAAATATATCGGGAACAAAAGAAATCAGAGGAATGGTAAAGATCCATTACTGTATAAGGCTGGTCAAATTGCCAATCATGATGAAAAAAAGAAACTTCAGCAACCTGCTTGGAATTTAATGCGTTGAACTACACACAAGCCATAAAGATTGGATGTCTTTCTAAAACATATGTGGTAGCTCAACCGAGGGATGTTAAATTGCGCTTAATCAGCTAATCCAGTAGTTGGTGGAATTTCCATCGACTACTGAATTAGTCAATAAGGGTATGTCTACATTAGCTCGTTAATTTGAGCTAGGTAGGCAAAGCCGGCAACCGGAGTTGTAAATGAAGCCCGGGATTTAAATAGCCCAGGCTTTATTTGCATGTTCCCGTCCGGTCGCCATTTTGAAATTCCACTAGCCCGAAGTAACTGCCGCGCGGCTATAGAATGAGAAGTAACAGTTAATTCGAACTAAGGACTTAGTTCGAGTTACCGTTTCATTGCCACATGTAGCCGGCAGGAAGGGACCTCGAGAGGTCGAGTCCAGTCCCCTGCCCTCATGGCAGGACCCAGTACTGTCTAGACGAGTGTTTCTTAAACTTTTTAAGACCGAGGAACACCAAACAATTTTTTTTTAATGAGGATTTTTTGTTGACTCCTGAGGTCTCTTCCAGCCCTAGGATTCTATAAATGTGCTTGGTACCTGTGCCTGGACCTTTATGCTTGATCTGGCTTATACTATTTCTCTTTCCTGCCTGCGGTTCCACTGAGCCAAAGTCTTGCTTCCTAGATTTCAGGCCTGTTGCTGTTTTTATGTTACCGGCCTTTATTCGGGCCTGCTGATTTTATGTTACCAACCCGCAACTTACTACAGAGGCAACTGAGTCCCAAAAAGGAGGAGCAGCTTGTTCAAAAACACAGCAAGCCAGTGGCAGCGCTAGGAATAGGACCCGTATGTCCCAACTCCCTGTCCCCTGCTGTACTAACCAGACCAAAATACTTTGACCACCAGGGTCTGAAGCCCCACAGACAGGGGCCACGGATGGGGAGGGGGAGAGGCAAAGGGGGCAGTTGTCCCGGGAGCTGATGATTTAAAAGGGTCCAGGCCTCTGGGTCACTGTATCGACTATTATGGCAGCCGCCACTGCCAGAGACCCGGGCAAATGAAATCAATCCTAGAGCTCTGTCTGGTGCAAGGTGGGTGGCGCTAAGGCCTGATTGGCCCTCGCCTTGCCCCTCCTACCTTTAGCTTTGCCCCTTTGAGGGGGTCTAGAGCCTTGCCCCTTTGAGGGGGTCTAGAGCCGACCCCCTCCCATACATTACCCAGGGCCCGACAACGTCTGTCACCAGCCCCGTTGACATGAATGTGCCCCAAATCCCTCAGACCCAGTACAGTCCCCCCCTCCTCCCCCCCCCCCGGATCCTTAATTCTTCTCTTGTCATCTGATTGCTTCAAGCATTGTTACAGGCTGGGGACCGACTGGCTAAGCAGCAGTTCAGCAGAAAAGGACCTGGGGATTACAGTGGATGAGAAGCCGGAGATGAGTCAACAGGGTGGCCTTGTAGCCAAGAAGGCTAATGGCATATTAGGGGGCATTAGGAGGAGCATTGCCTGCAGATCCAGAGAAGTGATTATTCCCCTTTATTCGGCTCTGGTGAGGCCACATCTGGAGTATTGCGTCCAGTTCTGGGCCCCCAACTACAGGAAGGATGGGGACGCATTGGAGGGGGTCCAGGGGAGCTTGACCAAAATGATTCGGGGTATGGAGCACATGACCTATGAGGAGAAACTGGGGGATTTGGGTTTGTTTAGCCTGTAGAAGCAAAGAGTGAGGGGGGATTTGATAGCAGCCTTCAACTTCCTGAAGGGAGGTTCCGAAGAGGATGGAGAGAGGCTGTTCTCAGTAGTGAGGGATGGCAGAACACGGAACAGTGGTCTCAGGTTACAGCGGGGGAGGTCTAGGTTGGACATTAGGAAAAACTATTTCCCTAGGAGGGTGGGGAAGCCCTGGGCTGGGTTCCCTAGGGAGGTGGTGGAGTCTCCATCCCTAGAGGTGTTTAAGTCTCGGTTTGACAAAGCCCTGGCTGGGATGATTGAGTTGGGGTTGGTCCTGCCTTGGGCAGAGGGCTGGACTTGATGACTCCTGAGGTCTTTTCCAACTCTAGGATTCTATGATTCATCCGTGCGATGTCACTGGAGACGCAGGGAGGTACACTGTGGGCGAAAGCCCCGATCTTGCTTCTGGTTTTGTACAGGTGGCCGTGAAAGTAACTTTACAGTTTCTCACAGGTACTGTCCTATTGCAGCCCAGGTCTTTGCAGTTCTTGCTGGAGCTGCGCACCAGGGCACTTTCACCTCTGTGTTCAGGATTCAGAGTTACCTCTTTTCCCAAAGATCTTCCCTGGAGCTGTTCAGAGAGAGCTTGCTCCCTCTCGCCACAGTCTCTCTTAAGGCAACCATGTTCTTCAGAGCCTCTGGCCTGACGTGGAACGGGACGGGGGACACCACAGAAGAGGCCAAATTCGCCGGGGGAAACACTCCAAGGAAATGGATGCTAAAGAGGGTCCATTCGCCAAGACTCATGTGCAGGGCCTCTTTGATTTCAGTGTTGTCACTGTAGACCAGCGCGCGCCCGTTGAGATTATGGTCCCTGAGCCTCTGTTTGTACAGCGGGACGTTTTCCTCCTTCAAGCCGATTGTGTCCATCTGGAAGAGAAGTGGGAGCACCCGTTAGTGCCGTGCATCTACTGAACAGGTCGCCAAACACGTTTTTAGGAAGGGTCCGCTATAGCTCCCGAGAGGAACCTGTCTGGGCTTGCTCAGATTCTAGCAAACAAGGCGGGCCGGCCGGCTGTGGGGCCAGGTATGGTACCCTGCACACCCCACTGCCGTGTGCTTGGATTCTGTTAGGGGCACCGCTGAGCAAGTTGGCACGGCAGGGGAAATAGCATGCTCTCTGCAGGCAAAAGCTAGCAATGTAGGGACCACTGGAGGGGTGTGTTGAAATGAAGAGGGAAGGTTTCCTGACCCTGCTTGTAGGCTGGAGGGAAGCATGCAGTCAGCCTGACGGGGGTGGAGTTGGGCCTCTCGACCTAAGGCTATATCTACACTGCGGGCCTTTGCAGGCAGAGAGTATGCTAATGAAGCACTCGTTAGCAACTTCTTGGCACTCATTAGCATGCTCTCTGCAGGCAAAAGCTAGCAGTGTAGACATAGCCTCAGGGTTCTTGTGTGTTATTCTGGATAAGGGGTATTACGCTGCAGGCCTCCAGCAAGAGTATTTATGTTTTTGCCTCGCTTCTCTCTGGAGTGCATAACAGACAGCTACGGGTCTCCCAGTCTTAAAACCGACCCAAGTCACTTCAGAGCGTAAAGGATGAACCCGGGGAGAGCCAGCCAATGGCTTCGGGGTTGGAGGAAAGAGCTCCAAGGAACCGAGTTGTTCCAAGAAGAAATGTTTTCTGCAAACCAAGAGTCAGGAGCAGCAGAAAGTGGGGGAACTAGCAGAACCCGGACTGTGGCCTTGCCCCCTACATCACCCTTTCCCCCTCATCCTCACTCTGCCCATTCCCCCTCATGTGCCCCCCTACTCCTGAGGCCTCAAACCCACACTGTGCCTTCCCCGAAAGCCCCCATCCCACACCGCCTGTTCCCCTCAACATCCTACCCCCACTAGTTCTCGCTCCTCTCCCTCCAGTTATGCACCAGTTATGTGGGACAGTTTTCTCCCAGCTCTGGGGCCCATAGTCAGGGCTGTCCCTAGGCCCATGGGAAATATGTAGCTGCATAGGGCACCGGAAAATTTGGGCACCAAATTTTTGAGTTCCCCAATGCAGCAGCCATGTGTTCTTGTATGTCTGAGGATATGCCTCTGCCGGTTCGTCTCTGGGGACGCTCTGTCCTGTCTGCTGCAGGGCTTTTCCCTTCGCCCTCCCCCACGTGCTCCTCTCAGCTGGCAGTGTAATCCACACGCCTAGTGTGTGTGGTTCACTGTCCCTTCGTGTGGCAATTGGACCTCTTACAGCCAGAGATAAGAACAAGGGAGCTCTACATCCTAAGCTGGGAGCCAGCTGCCTTCATGGCTCCAGCTGTCGAGGCCTCTAGGGGTGTGTCTAAACTACATGGCTCCGTCGACGGAGCCATGTAGATGAGGCTGATCGGCAGAGGGAAATGAAGCCGCGATTTAAATAATCGCGGCTTCATTTAAATTTAAATGGCTGCCGCGCTCTGCCGACCAGCTGATGATCAGCTGTTTGTCGGCAGATCGGGGCAGTGTGGACGCTCCCGTCGACATGAAAGCCCTTTGTCGACCTCCCCCTGATGCCTCGTGGGATGAGGTTTACCGGGGAGGTCGACAAAGGGCTTTCACGTCGACGGGGAAGCGCCCAGACTGCCCCGATCTGCCGACAAACAGCTGATCATCAGCTGGTCGGCAGAGCGCGGCAGCCATTTAAATTTAAATGAAGCCACGATTATTTAAATCGCGGCTTCATTTCCCTCTGCCTCATCTACATGGCTCCATCGACAGAGCCATGTAGTTTAGACACACTCCTAGAGGGCCTAGGTTCAAATCTGCTATGGGGTTCAAATCAGCAGCAGCAGCAAGCTAGCAAGCAGAGAGGATCTGCAACTCTGCTCTAGTTCCTGAGCCCTGCTTGGGGTAGGGAGGTAGTAGGAACGACCAGACCTCCAGCAGAAGCTGCATGAGGGGAAAAGGCCCAGGCAATCCTGCAGAAGGGCCCTCAATTATTCAGGGCCCCACGATTTGCAAAGATGGCTCTGCCTGTAGCCGTCATCTGTGGGCAGCTGCTGTCACATGAATGACATGCTTCTTGCGATGAAGAGGCATGGACATTCTATCGACAGCTGGCCCTGCTCGAAGGAAGGAAACCCAAGGGTGACCCACCTCTCGGCAGACATCCTCCAGCAGAGTGCAGGCGCTGAGCTTGTCGAATTTCTTTGTCCGTTTCAGTCTGTGGCTGCCACGTTGCAGCTCCATCTGTCTTTTCAGGGATGGGTCCAAATTGACCGTGAAGGGGAGGTAGAAGAGGGCCTCCTCCACCCGAAACCTGCCGCACAGGAAAGTGTGGAACAGCTCGGGATCCTGGTCCAGTTCCAGCAGCTTTTCCATCTGGCCTTTCAGCATGTCCAGCTCTTCCATGTACTTCTCGTAGACCTCCCACAGAGACATGTCGGGGCGGAGCGGGCTTCCATGGCAGCTGCCCATTCGACTCCTCTGCTCCTCATCCTCGATGCACTGCAAGAGCCAGCTCAGACGGCACGGCCACTGGTTGGCAAGGAGCACCCATTCCACCACCTTCTTCGGACACACTTCATCCTTGGGGATGTTACTCGCCAGCAGCCTGATGGTGATGGTGACGGTGTTCACGATGCGCCGCATCTGCACCACGTTGTCTGTCATGAATTCCTTCAAGGCATCATCCAGGAGGTAGTCGAAAGCATCTTGAATGAGGTCTTTGGCTCGGATACCTTTCCCGCAGCTGCCGGTTCCCAGCGCTGGGGTTCCAACCATGAGAGGTATCTGGCTGTCCTCTGCAACTGGATTCTGGGCATCGTGGTTGGCCGAATGGTAGCGAGAGATGTTGAGGAAGTCAGAGCTGGCTTCCATCTTGCCATCCTGCCGGAAGCCGACCTCTGCCTCTAGCTGCTCCTTGCGCGCGATGATATTCCTGATCAGCCTCCGCTTGGTGTCGCAGTCCATCCGAGGGACAGAGAAGGGCAGGGTGACGATGCGGTTTAAGAACTCGTAGCCGTTGTTGGCCATACCTCTCATATACTTGGAGCTTTCCACGCAGTCGACAATGATGCTGGAGTCAACAGCCAGGATGGAGATGAAAGGGGCGTCATCGTCTGAGAGGAGAATGTTCATGGCATCAAGGACGCCCACCACCTTGTCAGGGCTGCATGTATCCAAGTGGGTGATCTCCAGCACCACCCGCAGCTTCCGCCGCTGGAAGATCTCCATGTACTGCAGGAACCCAGTGATTGTCCTGACTTCGCTTTTCATGCAGCTCATGAAGCCCAGCTGTGCGCTGAGAGCCGTCTGGTTCATCTGTCTCTCCAGCTGGCTCTTCTGGGTGACGATAATGTTTCGTACCACTGTGATAGTGAGCCGTATGGCAGCTGCTGCAGAGACGCTGACAGCCGTCACCCCAATGCCTTCCACGACAGCTATGGCGTCTCCCGAGGCATCCCCGATGGGGATCCCAAACACTAGGAGGAGACCACCCACCCCAATAGCTACCATGATCAAAAGGATCACAGCCACCCACAGCGGGAGGAAGAGGAACTTCTTGCTAACCCATTCCTGATCCCCTGGTCTTTCGATGATGCTACATTTCCTGTCTATGGTCCTGTAAATGCTCATGGGTAGGAGACCAAAGTGGCTTTCGATGCCGTCGCACAGTGTGGTAATGAGGCCTGCCCAGAGCTGGTCGCAGCCCGTGTACTCCCAGGCGCTGAAATGGATGAAGACGTGTTTCACGTTCCTTCTCCACTTCTGCTGCTCCGTCAGGATCGGCCGGTAGAAGATCATGAGTAACAGGAGCTTGAGTAGATCCCGGCCAGTGTTGTCACGCTGCATCTTCTGCGTCCGCTGAAATTCCTCCTGGTCTTTCTTCTTCGATTCGTTTTCCATGTTCTCTGAGATAAAAGAGGAAGATATGTTAGGTACCTGGCAGTGCCTTAAATCTCTCCTCCTGAAGGGTCTTCCAGCTTCACAATCCCTCCCTTCTGGGAAGCAATCAAGAATGGGTAGCTCTTGGCAAAGCCATCCTTAGGATTGATGGGATCCTACGCCGTACTATTAAACTGGTACCCATCTGCCCAACAGCAGCCCAGATGGATGTTTAATTTTTAGCGATGTGATTTTATAATCCTCATCCACACACTAATAAACAAACACATTTTAAACTAAGGTCCTGTCGATTCTCACAGTAAATTCAGCAAACATTTAGCAGAGGTTGGCAAATGCCTGTTAAATGGCTTCATTACCATGTCGTCGATGTTCTGCTAGTAGCTCGAGCAGACTTTGTCACTTGTAAATTAACTAGATCTTCTAGAACTTCTGCTGCTGGAGGAAGCAGAGCCACAGACCATGGATAGGAAGAGGCAGGTGGGTGGAGTGGACATGAAAACCCAGTGCTGCTCCAAATTTTCAGGTCCCCTATGCGATTGCATAATCGGCAAATGAGTACGGGTGGCTCTGGCTCTTTGGAGATGGTTGTCATCCACTAATCCCCATCCCCACAAGGTTCCTTCCCCGTCTTACGTTCCCCGGGGCAGTACTCACCCTTGATTTTGTGTAAGAGCAGGTTTTTGCAATGTCCCCATGGTGCATAAAACCCAGCAGTCACTGGCGTGGGCACAGTGTACAGGGCCTTTGCTAAAGCGAGGCAGTAGATATCCTCCTTGGTCTGGAACCCTGCAACGGGGATGAGGTAAAACACGAAGATTAGCCTCACCGAGCGCATCCGCAGTGGATGCTCAACAGTGTCTCCGCTAATATTTTTCGGTTCAAGGTACTAGGTACAAGGGGAGGGAGCAAACAAATGTCCGAAACCAGACAAGTTTATTTTAGGCTATAAATATTGGGGTGCCTGGCCTTACCCCCTTTGCATGGCCGAAGGGACAACAGAGACTTACTGACTGAATTGCTCCTCGTCCTGGGGCACTCATGAGTTGGTGCACGCGTAACCGCAAATCCAGGGCACTAGATCTGTGACTACACGGCTATAAACCTGGCCAAGTGCCTCTGTCACCAGACGGTGTCTGTGGTTGGTCTTTGTGCATAACAGCGAGATCTGCAGCAGGAGCAGGCTGCGTTACCTGCACTGACCACTGATAACACCAGAGCTCCAAGAACAGAAGCACTGAGCCACGCTGCTGAGGCAACCACATCACAGCTCTTAACACTAGGAGCCCGTAAGTACTCCTGTAGACCCTGCTTTCGCTGGCATTAAGCCAAACAGCGTCCACAGAGCCCCCTGGCACTCCTGCGCCCTGCTGTGCAATGCAGAGGGAGAGATGGAGAAGAGAAAGGCCCACGTGTTCCTTTGCCCTGGCCCAGGCTAGCCTATGCCACTTCCCATGGTTCTGTGGGCCAGACTTGCAGGGCGGGGAAAAGAGATGTAGAGGTCATGGTGGGTAATCAGCAGAACATGAGCTCCCATTGTGGCGTTGGGGCTTAAAAAGCTATTGTAATTCTGGGATGTATAAACAGGAAACGCTTGAGCAGGAGTAAAGAGGCTGTCTCGCTTCTGTGATGGATGGGAGGCCCACTGTTCTTTTCTGAACATCCCAGTATTCAGTGACTAAAGGGTTAAACCTAGCTAGCTAGAAAGTGTTGGCAGGGAGTTAAGATCTGCATTAAAAGGGAATCTGTCTGCTGTTTTTCTTTGTGAGTTTAATCCTGGAGCTGCAGAAGGGGATGAGGGGGGGGATGAATTGAACTGGGCAGGGACATCATGCCTAAAAAAAAGAATACCTGGGCCTAGAATTGGACTGGACCTTGGAAGTGTGGATACTTGAGTAGATAGAGAATGTTTATTTAGATGCGATCAGGTTATTTTTTTGTTTTGTTGTTTGGTTAAACTCCTCTGTGCTAAATCCATATCCCCTCCTCTCCCCACTATAACTTTAAACTGAATCCCAGGGATGCAATTGTCTGTGTTTTAATCTGTTCTTTTCTCAGTTGCGCTATAACTCCTAGCAAACTTTTTTTATAATGTACCCCCTTTAAAAAAAAATGTGTAAGTACCCCCAGTACCTACAGTTTTCAGACACACACAATTTTTTTCTACCGTTGCAACACATTTGTTTAAACAACTGCATCGTAGCCGGGCGGGCGATGGCATTTTTGGGTGTAAAAGGTACAAAAAGAATAAAGCGCTGTCAAACTGAAAACTAAAATTCAGTTTTCTCCAAATTTCAGTTGTGTTGACGTGTCCCCCAGACATCTCTTGAGTACCTTTAAGGGGACTCGTACCACTGGTCGAGAAGCACTGATCTAGTCCACCCCTGCACCGAGACAGGACCAAGCATGTTTGTCTCGCCTCTTGGCTCCTAGGACACGCCTTGAACTAACGCACTTGGAAAGACATTATCGTTTATACGCCCAAAGTGCTTCGTCTCAGTGTATTACCATAAAATCTAACTGACCAAACTCTGACCTTTCATTTCCCTGTCACTTGGCCAGCCACAGCCTCACACGCCTTCGGCATCGATCTCAAAGCCTTCGTCACGCTTTTACACACCTGTGCTGACACGCTTGTGAGCCAGGCACACTTGTGCGACACGTCCCAAAGCACTTGCTCCAGGGCATTACATCGCACTTGCCTGCCTTTGATGGACAGGGAAAGGTAGACCTGAAAGGCCTCTCCAAGGTCACCAGCGCGAGAGTGAGCGCAGAATTGAGGAGCAAGGGGTCTAGCACACAACTCTGTGCCTTAGTCACTAGGTGGCATTAGATTAGAACCCGGGAGTTCTTACGCCCAACCCCCTGCCCCCTCCACTAGGCCATGCTGCTGGCCTCCCGCCTCTCCCCCAGGGCTTGGAGACAGACGGGAGGCTGGAGCCAGCCTGCGCAGAAGGGGCTATAACGCTTACAGCACGTTCATGACACTGCCCCTGCGCAGCCCCTCTCAGATCCACACTCGGAACCCACAAGAAACACCCCAAGAGCGGAGATGAAACCGCCACTCACCTGCAGCCCAGCTTCCAGGAAGGGCAAAGCAAAAGCGGCGCTCGCGGATTCCAGCCCAGCCTGGCACCTGCTTCCTGAACTTTGGCCCCTTTCCTCCAAGATAGCAGGAGGCTGCTCTGGGCCTTTTGTGCCCACGACGGGGCAGAAAAGCAAACTCAGCTGTTGGTTCCATCTTGCGGGCAGAGCCCCGGCAGACAGTGGCAGGCGGGGGTATCGACTGACCCTCCAACCCAGGATATTCCCCCCACACCTGGATTCGCTTCCTAGTCATCCCCATCTCCCTGCACGATCCTTGTTTCTCATCCCGCCGCTCCGAGAAATTGTCAGAGCAGGTTGATCCCGACCTTGCCAAGGGCTTAGGTTACATCACAAGGCTTTGCCGCCACAGCTGGCTTGGCTTGGGTGTGTGGCAAAAGCCCCCCCCCGCCTCCCCCGCTGGCACAGCTATTCTGGCAAAGCCGCCAGGGCAAATGGCAACTCTGCCGAAAAGCATCTGCTGGCTTTAAGCTCCCTGCGAGCTGTTCTCATCGCTCAGCCATCACCACCACTGCCCTGCCTCTGTCCTGCTCCTCATCCCCGCCCCCACTCCTATCCCCTGCTCTCCTCCTTCTCCTCCCACTTCCCTTCTCCTGCCCCTCCCCATTTCCACCTGCCCTGCCCATCCCCGTCCTCTCCCTCCCCCCGTCTGTCCCCCTCTTATGTGAGGGCTTTGCTGGAAACGCCCCCCCCCCCCAAGCCAGGGAGATCTCCCCTCCTGGAACAATTCAGTCCCCCCCATCTCGCTCCCTCCACTCCACAGTATTTCCTCCATTCCCCACAGTTGAAAATTGAGCTCCCCCATCCCCTCAGGTGACAGTCGGGCTCCCCCATACGCAGCTGCCTAGGTAGGCACCTCCGCAGCCAGAGCCTGCCCCTGGCGCCCACGTCCCCTCCCCGACTGCCTGTCCCAGGCGACCACCTGAACCTGCGTCCCCCATTCCCTCAGATCACAGCTCCCTCCCTGACCCTGCACCCCCGACACCCCTCCCCCAGGCCAGACTCCTCTCTGGCACCCGCACCCCCTCCCCCAAACCTTCTGCTCCCCCTTCACCCAGGTCACAGCTCCCTCCCTGACCCTGCACCCCCCGACACCCCTCCCCCAGGCCAGACTCCTCTCTGGCACCCGCACCCCCTCCCCCAAGCCCTCTGCTCCCCCTTCACCCAGGTCACAGCTCCCTCCCTGACCCTGCACCCCCCGACACCTCTCCTCCAGGCCAGACTCCTCTCTGGCACCCGCACCCCCTCCCCCAAACCTTCTGCTCCCCCTTCACCCAGGTCACAGCTCCCTCCCTGACCCTGCACCCCTCTAGAGCCCCTCCCCCAGGCCAGAGTCCTCTCCTGCGCTCATACCCCCTCCTGGACCCTGCACCCCTATCCACCGCCCCAGATCATACCCCCCCCCCTGCACCCAGGCTCCATCCCTAAGCTCCCTTCTGCACCCAACCACCCCGTCCCAGACCCCAAAGCCCTCGGTAGAAATGTGGCCCTTGATCAGTTGCCAAAATGGCCCCCCCATTACAAATTATTGACCAAGCCTGATCCAAATGTTTTTTGAAACATTGTTTAATGAGAATGTAAATACAATTCAATACAATTGGGAGGGTTGGGGGGAGGGGGACGCAGCTGCTGGCTCCTCAGCTCTTGCTGCTCTCACTGGGTGTCTTCCTGCTGCAAGGGAAGCAGAATCCGTCACATTCATCCCTGGGGACTCAGGGGAACTGGCCCCCCAGCATTTCCACCCTCCTCCCCCCTGCTCTCTGGTCACCCCCCGTCAGGCCCGCAGGGTGAGCTCCTGACCCCCCCCCCCCCACCAGAGCTCCTGACACCTCGGCCCCCTCCCGCCTCCTAGGACAGTTTCTGTGTTCAGAGCCTCCCCACCCCCAGGGACGCTCGCAGGGGCAGGAGGGATTCTGCCAGCAGGGACGTGGGGTGGGGGCAGCCTGAGGAAAGGGGCGGGGGACTCCCTGAGGGGATGGGAAGGAGACCCTGGCCCTGCCCCACTCTCCTGATCTGCTCCGGCTGCTCACCATGTATTCCAGGAGCTGATGGGCCTGCCCATGCAGGGCGTGGGCCAGGACCAGCCCGGCCTGGCTGGGGCGCCGCAGTGGGGAGCGGGCAGCGAGCAGAGCCTTGTCCAAAAAGCAATTCTCCTGCTCTGGTGTAAAGAGCTGCCCAAAGACCTGAAATCAAGAGCACAGGAGGTTTCAGCTGACGGCCCAGAGCCCGGCCCCAACTCCTGGGGCTAAAACAGCTTCCTCCTCCCCAAACTCCCTTCCAGACCCTGCACCCAGACGCTCTCCTCACCCGGCACCCCAACCCCTGCCCCAGGTCACAGCTTCCTCCTGCCCCCAAGACCCTCCTACCCCCACGAGGGCCCCAGCCAGCCCCACCCCCGAGCCCTGCCCTGCCCTGCCCTGGCAGCGCGTCCTTACCTCTCCCACCCTCACGCTGTTGCTGTGAGCCAGGACCCATCTTTCTTTGTAGTAGTGTCTGCACCACAGGTCCTCTGCCTGGTGGATGTTGAGGCCTGCAAGAGACACAACAGGGTCATTCTGCTGGCGGGTCTGAGCCCTTCCCCTCCCACGGGTCCCTGCAGGCATCCCTGGGCAAATGGAGGGGCACAGGGGGCAGAAGGGGAACACAGAGGGACGCATCCCCCCTTGGGCCAGTCTGGGGGAAAAGGGCTGGGTCCCCTCCCCCCGCCGCCGGCACCCTCAGGGTGTCCCTGGGGCCCAGGTCCCGGCTGGGTTCCTTACCCCTGTGGTGCAGGAGGAGTTGATACAGGCTGTGCACCCCCTCCCGGGCCAGCCGGCTGACGTCTTCGGATGGGTCCGAAATAAAAAGGCCCAGCTGGGCCACGTGGTGACCCATCCTCGGCCAGTCGGCGGAGTTCTGAGGGGAGAGAAGAGGGGGGGTCCCTCAGCATCCTGGGGCTGCACGTCCCATGCAAACGGCCGCCGAGGCGGGTCTGAGCTCGGGGGACGGACAGAGACACCTCCCGGGGCGGGGCGGGGCGGGGCCGGCCTTGCGAGGAGACAACCCAGAGCAATGGCCCCGACTGAAGGGTCACTCCGGGGGTGGAACAAGGGGATCCACTGACGGCCACTCCCCAGTCCCCAGGCCCAGTCCCTCAAGAGCCCCCCTGAAGGGCCCAGGGTCGCCCCTCCCCGGGGAAAGGAGAACGCGGCCCATTCCCGGCCCATTCCCGGCCCTGCCTCTGCCTCCCGGGGACGCTCCCAGCCCCGCGCCCTGCAGCCCCAGACCCCCCGGCTCCGAGGTCACTTACGTCAAACCCCGGGAGGGTGGTGGCGACTCCCAGCAGGGCCGTGGTGCTGCCAAGGGCCCTGGCTCGCTCCTGGGGCAGGCGGGACTCCAGCCACGGGCTCAGGTGCTGGGGGGGAAAGAGGCAGGTCAGGACCCGTAGGGAGGTGCCGGTTCTGGGCAGAGCCTGGGGCTCCTCTCGGACTGTGCCCCCCCCCAGCCACTGACACTGCTCCTCTCTCGGCCCCCCCCCGAGGAAGCAGGGACAATGGCCCCGTCCCCCCCATGGGGCTCACCTCCATTATGAGCTGCAGCCGGGCGGTGTCTGGGGACTCGGCGAGGAGGCTCGCCAGTAGGGCCTGGAGGTCGTAGGGAAGGGCCCGGATGAACTGCTGCAAGACAAGGGGGAGCCCTGGGTCAGAGGGGGTTTGGGGGATCCAGGCCACCCGCTGGCTCCGGGGTCCAGCCTAGAGCAGGGTCTGAGCCGCCTCGCAGAGCAGGGAGGAGCCCAGGCTGGGCGTGGAAGGGACGGGCCCCCCGGGAGAGCAACGGGAACCCTGGAGGGAAGGATCCAAACCTGCAGCTTCTTCCCTCCCTCTGCCCCCCCCCCCCCCACTCCTCTCTGGAGCTCCAGCCCAACCCGGGAGCAGGGCCCGGAGGGACGTACCTGTGTATGGATGGGCTCCTGCTGCCAGTCCCCAGACACTGTCTGTCCCACGGCCGCTGTCAGCAGGGGGCTCAGGAGCTGGGCCCGCAGGGGAGGCTGCAAGGTGCTGGCAGGAGAGAGGGGCAGAGACTGTTAATTCAGCAGCAGGAGACAGAGACTTTCCCACTCCCTGGCCAGGGGATCTGCTCTGGGGGGAGTCGGCGGGGGGGGGTGGTCGGTACCTGAGGCTGCAGGCGGCGTTGAGGCAGTCGGCCAAGACCAGCGGGGGGGGCGAGTCCTCCATGATCTCCTGGGAGACCCAAGGAGACAAAGGGGCGTGTGAGGCTGGGCCCCCAAGAGACGCTCACGCGGCCAGCGCCCCCACCCAGCAGGATCCAACCCCACTGCCTCCCGCTGCCCTGTAGCCCCCCTGCCCGACACAGGGCCCCTCCCAGCACCCCCCTCCCAAACCGGGACCAGCTCAATCCTTGTCCCCAGGCCGTCTCCTGCCCCTCACTGCCCTGGTGACCAGCCTCTGAACCTCCTCATCCCTGCTCCCCAGGCGCATCCCCAGCAGCCCGCTCGGCTCCCTTCCAGCCCCCCATGGCCCGGGGAGACCCCTCCCTGTCCCGAATCCCCCTTCCTGTCCGGCACCCCAGACCTGCCCCATTTCTGTGTCCCTCCCTCCTCCAGCATCCCCACCCACCCTCCCCATGTCCACCTCCAGCCCTCCTGGCTCCACCCATCCCGTTTCCAGCACCCCCACCCGCCGCCATGGCCCAGGCAGACCCCTGTCCACCCCACGTATCCCCTCCCCTCCTCCCGGCTGCCGCGACTCGCTTACAACGATCCTGGCCATCATGGTGTCCTTGCAGCAGCGCGGCGCCAGGGTGTCCTCGCCCCTTTGGAGGGCGGCGAGGCAGGCGAGGGGGATGGCCAAGAGGAACCGCTGCAGGGCGGCTGGGCTCTGCACCCCAGAGAGAGTCTGTGAGCCTGGGGCCTGCCTGCCCCCCACGGACAGCTGCAGGGCTCAGGCCTCCCAGGAGTGGAGGTGGGAGCTGCCGGTTGTCCAAGCACCCACACTCCCCCCCCAACTGCTGCCCCAGGCTTGTGGGGTCCCAGCTGGTGCATGACAAGAGCCCCCAGCTTGGGGGGCCCAGGTCATGCAGGAGAAGGGGCCCCAGGGGGATCCCCAGGGACAAGCCCCTCCCGGAGGGGGGGACGTGCTGGGAAGGGGCCGGACAATCTCGGGTCCCCCCCGTGTGGAGAAGGTTCCTACCGTGTCCCGGGTGTGGAGCTGCTCTTCGATGTCGTAGATGGCCCCTTCCTCCACCCGGGAGTCCATCCGCTCCTGGCAGAGCTCCGCCGAGGCGCAGGGGGGCTCTGTGCGGGAGGGAAGGGACCAGGGTGACTCCAGCGGCCAGCAGGGGTCACGCGCCCCCATGTCAGGGACCCAGGGCAGGTTGGGCCCCACACGCCCCTCGCAGGGACCCATCCCCCTTCCACCCTCACATCTGCCAACGCCCTCAGCAGAGCCCCCACCAGGAACAAGAGAGCCAAGCAGCCCCCCCCCATCCATTGCCCTGGCTGCGGGGCAGACACTGGGGCTGCCCCCCCCCCCGGGTACTGGGTGAGCCCCTGGGCCCAGCGTGTTCACGGCCCCTCACCTGGGTCTGAGCGGCTGCAGGAGGTGGCCCGGCTGCAGCTGGAGGCCCAGGCGCTGCTGCTGACGGACCTGGACCCACAGCTGCAGGGGCTGGTGCGGGGAGCGACCGGCTGGGGGCTCCCGGAGACTGGCAGGTCCCCGGGGGCCGGGCAGGGCGATGCCCCCTGGTGGTAATGGGGGCTGGGCTCCCGGGGCAGGTGTTTCTCTCCACAGAGGAGGCCCCGGAGCCACCCTACCCGGCTCCCCCGCTGGGCTGGGTCCCGCCTGCCCAGCCGCCTCTGGAGCCAGGTCCGGGGGGGCCTGGCCGGTGGGCGAGTCGCCCCGAGCTGGTGGGATCCAGCTTCCCCGCCCGCGGGGACGGAGAAGCTGCTCCCCACCGGCCCTGGGGCCATCTTCAGGGCTTTCTTGAACCACAGCCGAAAACGTTTGGCCATGCTGGAAATGAGGGGAGCAAAGGGGAGCTTGGGGCGCAGCCTGATGAACGAAATCCAGGGGTTCCAGCTCCCCAGAGCGACTGCCCCCAGCCCCCAAATGGCCCCTTGCTTATCGGTTCGGTCTTGCACAGGCACTGCAAGGACCTGAGGGTATGTCTACACTACCCCGCTAGTTCGAACTAGGAGGGTAATGTAGGCATACCGCACTTGCAAATGAAGCCCGGGATTTGAATTTCCCGGGCTTCATTTGCATAAGCGGGGAGCCGCCATTTTTAAAACCCCGCTCGTTCGAACCCCGTGCAGCGCGGCTACACGGGGCACGAACTAGGTAGTTCGAACTAGGCTTCCTAGTTCAATCTAACGTTACTCCTCATTCCACGAGTCTCCTGCCCATCAACAGCCCCTTCTTGGCCAATCAGGGGAGAATCTAAGGTGTGGGGGGTGGAGCGTTCTCCCCAAAGACACCGGCATAGACTTGTTCCAGCCCCACCTCCCCAGTCCCCACAATGGGGGCTGCATCCCCCACCCCACGGCTTCTGCAAACCACCCCCCGTCCTTCAGCTAGTCTGTTGGGTCCCAAGCTGGGGGAGGCAGCAAGGGAAGGTCACAGAGGAGGCAAGAACAGAGCAGAAATGTGGGGGGATGGAGGAAAAGGGAAACCAACCAGGAGAAAGCCCCAGTGGCGCTAAGGACGCAGCCCAGGTGAGGAATCACCTTCTGGCCCTTGACCGAGGGCTGGGCCTGCCTGGAACCCAGCCGGCCCCGGGCGGGATCCAACCCCTGGGGGCTCTTACCTTCGTCACAAAGGTGTCGGGATGTGGAACTCACAGAACGCGAACGAACCGTGAGGAGGAGACGCACCAGAGCTAAAGCAACCGGGGGTCTCCAAAGTCCCCTGGGCCCGCCCCCCGCTTTTATCAGCCTGAGATGTGGGTCCCTCTGTGAGGTCATCACCTCCCCACCTGCCCTTTGCCTTATATGCTGAGGGCTGCCCAAAGCCCCTGTGAGGTCACCGCCCCCCCCTCACCCTGCCAGGCAAATGTCCTGCCTCTGGCCACCCCCCTGGGAAGTTTGAGCCATTACTAGGGGTCCCTCCCCCTCCCTCATAGGCTGCTCCCTGCCCTACACTGCAGGCTTCTTGCACGAGAGCTGTTTCACGCCGGAGTTCTTGCGCAAAAGGTCTCGTGCAAGAGTGCCTCCACCCTGCCATAGGCTTTTGCACAAGAGTGTCCATGGCAGTGTGAACGCTCTCTTGTGCAAGAAAGCTCTGATGGTCATTTTAGCCATAAAAGTGTCTTGCTCAAGAAGCCCCTGGTGCCCGTCCACGCTGCCTTCTTGCACAACAGCTCTTGCACAAAGGGGGCTTAGTCATCGTCGGGAGAGGAATAACTCCTGTGCAAGGAGCCCTGTTCTCTGATGCTTTACTGCAAATTTACTTCTGCAAGAACACACGTAGAGTGTAGACGCGCCACAAGTTTTTTCGCAAGAACACGCAAAAACAAGCCATGTGGATGTTTTCCTTTTAGGCAAAAGCCCCTTTTTGCACAAGATCGGTCGGCCTTTTTGCAGAAATAGGGATCTTGTGGGAAAAGGGGGTTTTTTGCACAAAAAGTAAACATCCACACGGCTTGGTTTTGCGCACAAACCCCGAGCACAAAAACGGATCGGCAGAAAATATGCAAATGACATTGCGTGTCATAGAGTCCCTCGTTAGCATATTTGTTGCCAAAAAAACTCGTTGTGTAGACGTAGCCTAGGAGAGAAGCGATCTCAGACACAAAGCCCTTCAGTAAGAGGGCATAGCCCTGGGGCGTGGTAGGAGACGTACGGCAGACATGGGAGGTCACTCTCCTAGCTATTTGGCACGGAGGAGGCCTCAGCTGGAGCACTGTGTCCAGATCTCAGGGCCATGCTTTAGGAGAGAGAGTCCAGAGGGGAACTATGAAAAGGGATTAGGGACGTTAGATATTCACTGAGTAGTCAATTAACCTCATGATTTCTTATCGGTTACTTGACTTTTCAATAGTCCCCAGGGGCCAGCTGTCTCAGTCCTGGCTCGCGCTGGGTGCGGGACCTACCCCCTCTGCGGCTCTGCATTTACAGTGTGTTAGGAGCCAGGCAGGCAGGCAGCCTCGCTCAGTTCCAGTTTGCACCAGGTCCAGAAGCTCAGACCCAGCCCCCAGGCAAGGGCTGCTGCCTACAGGTTTAATGGAAAAATGGGTTGATACAGAGTAAATTGGAGTTCAAAATAACCCTTTCTCGGGCAATTTTTCTCTCGAAAGCCTCACCTTTTTCAGCCTCCTTCCACTAACTTCTGATTTTAAATGTCTGGATTGTTAGACATGTGCTCAGGAAACCTTACCTGTCACTAAACTTAGATTTTGTTTGTGTTAATTATAGATATGAATGGAGCTAGTTAATCCCTGTTGTAAGATTCCAGTGGAGCCAAAGAAAGTAAACAAGTAACTAATTTGGGTCAAACTTTCTACTTGACAGTCCCTAGGAATCTACCGTTTCAACATTTCCTGGGAACAGAAACACAAGTTAGAACAGTGATAGAAATGTAGCCGTGTTAGTCTGGTGTAGCTGAAACGAAATCCAGGACTATGTAGCACTTTAAAGACTAACAAGATGGTTTATTAGATGATGAGCTTTCGTGGGCCAGACCCACTTCCTCAGATCAAATAGTGGATCTGAGGAAGTGGGTCTGGCCCACGAAAGCTCATCATCTAATAAATCATCTTGTTAGTCTTTAAAGTGCTACACAGTCCTGTATTTTGTTACAAGTTAAAACACTCATTAATTTTGGCTTCATTCAGCTTTCCCTTCGAACAAATTAAAAACATAGTTGATAAGTGGCAAAGTTGGTGCATGGGAGTGAAGGACACGTTAGCTCATTATGCCTACACAGGGGGATGTCACACTGGTCTGACCAGTTCCAAGGACAGTTGGGCTGCCGTAGAAAGGGATGCAGAGCTGCTCTTCAGGAGCTCCATGGATTAGACCTATACTGCTGTTGAAGGAATTGGGGCTCTCAAATAAAAGAAGTCCCTTGCCTTAGAATCATAGAATCCCAGGGCTGGAAGAGACCTCAGGAGTCATCGAGTGCAGCCCCCTGCCCAAAAGCAGGACCAATCCCAACTCAATCATCCCAACCAGGTCTGTGTCAAACCAGGACTTAAAAACCTCTAGGGATGGAGATTCCACCATCTCCCTAGTTAGCCCATTCCAGTGCTTCCCCATTCTCTTAGGGAAAGAGTTTTTCCTAATATCCAACCTACACCTCCCCCACTGCACCTTGAGACCATCACTCCTCGTTCTGCCATCGTCACCACTGTGAACAGCCTCTCTCCATCCTCTTTGGAACCTCCCTTCAGATAGTTAAAGGCTGCTATCAAATCCCCCGTCATTCTTCTGCAGACTAAACAAGCCCAACTCCCTCAGCCTCTCCTAAGTCATGTGCTCCAGCCTCCTAATAATTTTTGTTGCCCTCCACTGGACCCTCTCCAATGCGTCCACATCCTTCCTGTAGTGGGGGGCCCAGAACTGGACACAATACTCCAGACGTGGCCTCACCACATCCCAATAAAGGGGAATAATCACTTCCCTAGATCTGCTGGCAATGTTCCTCCTAATGCACCCTAATATGCCATTAGCCTTCTTGGCTACAAGGGCACACTGTTGACTCATATCCAGCTTCTCATCCACTGTAACCCCCAGGTCCTTTTCTGCAGAACTGCTACTTAGCCAGTCGGTCCCAGCCTATAACAATTCTTGGGATTCTTCCATTCAAGTGCAGGACTCTGCACTTGTCCTTGTTGAACCTCATCAGATTTCTTTTGGCCCAATCCTCCAATATGTCTTGGACACTCTGCACCATATACCCTACCGTCCAATGTATCTACCTTTCCCCCTAGCTTAGTGACATAGGCAAACTTGCTGAGGGTGCAATCCATCCCCTCATCCAGTCATTAATAAAGATGTTGAACAAAACCGACCGTAGAACCGGTCTTTGAGGTACTCTGCTTGAAACTGACCGCCAGTCCGACATCGAGCTGTTGATCACTACCCATTGAGCCCAACAGTCTAGCCCAATTTCTATCCATCTTACAGTCCATTAATCCAATCCATACTTCCTTAACTTGCTGGCAAGAATAAGTCCAGGTATATCACATCCACTGAATTCCCCATGTCCACAGAGCCAGTTACTTCGTCATAGAAAGCAATCAGGTTCGTCAAGCATGACTTGCCCTTGGTGAATCCATGCTGACTGCTCCTGATCCCTTTCCTTATTCTAAGTGCTTCAAAATGGATTCCTTGAGGATCCCCTCCATGATTTTTCCGGGGAGTGAGGTGAGGCTGACCGGTCTGTAGTTCTGTGGATTGTCCTAAGGAACATCTTGGTACCATTTACCTCCCACAAATAAAGTACATACCGACCTATGTTCAGGACCAGGTCAAAGTTGACAGCATAACAGATAGTAAGTTGACAGTATGAAGACTAGGAAGTAAGCCCCCTTCTGCAAGGTAAGGGACGGTAACCAGGTAACAGGGGGTAGCAACCTGATACATCAGGAATGTATAAAAGTTCACCTCAAATGGTGTTCACCAGCTGACTGTGTGGGGGCACTGGATGGTGCTCAGTGGGTGTTAGGACATTGCCACGGCTTCCATAAAGTGTAGCGGCGCAGCGCTGAGTCTGTTCGCTGGCAACTATTATTGCATGTTGTTACGCAAAAAATCTGCTTGGGCGATTTCGAATCTTATCTGGTTTGTGGTCTCTGGGGACTCTGGGCACGGAGACCACATCCAGCGATAGTGACTCGGCTCTGCAACTTTAGCGAAGAGCCAGGTGGCTTGTACCTCATGCAGTAGAGAAGGCTCCAGACTTACAAACCAGGTAACAGAACTTTTGCGTTCTCCTCCAGCAGCAGGCGCTCCGACACAGCTGGACTGAGTACAACACCTGCAAATAGCCCAGTTAGTTAATGCAAGCATAAAGAGAGGCAGCCTGGCCAGATGCAACCATTCATTAACTTCCAGGCCAGAGAGGGCCATTGTGATCTTCAGTCTAGCCTGGCATCCTATGAGGTGCACACAGGCCCTTCTCTTCCACTTGTTTAAACAGAGGCACCCTGGGGCACCTTAAAGACTAACACGTGTATTTGGGCATCCGCTTCCAAGGGTAAAAAACACTTGCACCTGCTTTTCCTCCGCAACAGCTGATGCCCAAATAAATCTTCAAGGTGCCACAGGACTCCTTGTTAGTACTGACTATTGGGGTTGCCCCTTTAAGGCTATGTCTACACTGCAGGCTTTTTGCACAAGAACAGCTGTTCTTGCGCAAAAACTTGCAGAGTGTCTACACTGCGTGCGTGTTTTTGCACAAGTATTACAGTACAGCATCAGCAAACAGGACTTCTTCCGGAAGAGTTATTCCTCTCCCCACGAGGAATAAGCCCTCTTGCACAAGAGCTCTTCCAGAAGGCGGCAGTGTAGACAGGCAACATGAATTTCTTGCGCAAAAAACCCCTACGGCTAAAATGGCCATCAGAGCTTTCTTGTGCAAGAGAGCGTCCTTACTGCCATGGATGCTCTTGTGCAAAAGCACATCTCTTCCGCAAAAGCACATGGCAGTGTGGACGCGCTCGTCTGGAAGACCTTTTGCACAAGAACTCTTCTGCAAAACAGTTCTTGTGCAAGAAGCCTGCAGTGTAGACAGAGCCCACGCGTTTCAGAGGGGTAGCTGAGTGAGTCTGTAACAGGAAAAACTTAAAACACAACATATAGTCACCTTAAAGATTAACAAACCGTGTCGATGGGATCATGAATTTTCCTGGGCATAGCCCACTTCTTCAGACGACTGGAGTGTTGTATGTCCAGAACCAAAATGAATAGGGGAGGAAAAAATGGGAGGGGCGAAAAGGAGGCTGTGGGTATGTAAATATCAAAGGGAAAACCCAGCTGGTATGTAACAGGCACCACTGATAAGAGTTGTTGGGAATTTCCCAGGAACCGATCGGGGTTTCTTAGGAACAAGTTTAAAAAGGGGTGAGAATCGGGGTGAACTGGGTGGATGCCTGGGTGAGGGTTGGGTCGAACAACGCAGGGAGGGAAAAGCAGCAGCGTGGGGCGTGAGGGCAGGTGAGCGCTGCGGTGAAAGCCACGTGCGCAGGCCGGGCCGGGCCCCTCTCTCCTCCAGCTGACTTGCAACTTCCACTGCCGGCCCACGTGGCCCTCGAAGGGCGGAGCTTCCCCTTTCCTGCGCCCGCCCCTGGGGCCCTCCAGCCAATGGGAAGCGAGGGCTAATGTTGCTGGTGTTTCAACATTCGGAGCCGGCTGGCACAGCTGCTGCCGCGGGCCCGGGAGCTGCGAGCAGGCAGGAGGCGGAGGTGAGGGGCGGGGGGCGGTGACTCCTGGCCCCCCAGCGCAGGGGGGTCCAGGTCCGGGTCCGTCCGGGGTTACCAGGCCGCGCACTCCCCTCGCTCTTGGAGGCGACGCTGGTGCCAGTGTCTGCTTCAATGCGACCCTACAATAACAAGCCCCAATCGGCCGAGTCGCTGCTTGTTTCACCTCGTGTCCCCCTGCGCTGCAGAAATCCCGCCTCTGCTGGGCCAGCCCCGAGACACGGGGTTGCCCCTGGATTGTAAGCAAGCTGCCCCCTTCTCCCCCATGCTCCCCATTCCCTGAATATCAGTCCTGCCTCCGCAGCCTGCACAAATCTTCATCCTTTAGGACCAAATAGGAAGGGGAGGGGGCGAGGGATTATTTTCTTTATTCCCACCCCCCCTAACGGAAGGAGCTGTTCTCTGTGTCTGTGTTTACAAACCAAGGAACGTGTTTCTTCCTGCTTTGGGTTGGGGTTTTTTTTCTTGCCTGTTTCTTGACAAGATTGATTGAAATGTTGGTCTGACTAGAGTAGTCCCCAAGTTTAGCGCCCTGCCCTGAAGCAGGACGAAGTCAACCAAGACCTACGGGTTTGTCTAACCCTGTCTAATTCTTTCTTCCCACCCATGCTTCCCCAGAAGGGATCAGACAGGCTGTACACAGCGGGTGTTTAAGTCTCAGCTTGACAAAGCCCTGGCCGGGTTGATTTAGTTGGGATTGGTCCTGCCTAGAGCAGGGGGCTGGATTTGATGACCTTCTGAGGTCTCTTCCAGCTCTATGATTCTATGATTCCCTCCCCTTTCCTTCACCATCATTAATATCCTTTTGCAGTGAGTTCCAGAGGTTGATTATACACTTCAAAATACGGCCGTTTTAACTAGAGCTGGAAGGAAGTTTTCTGAGGGGATGTTTTTCCATTGGAAAATGCTGATTTTAGGGACCTTTTGTTTGGAAGGGGAAAACTCCACCATTTCAGAACATTAAAATGTAGTTTTCCATTCCTGAAATGACTCTTTGTTTGGTCTCTTTAAAGTTTATCTTCCGTAATCCACCGTACTACATTTAAAAAAAGTCAAAATCTAAACAAAACGTGAATTTATTTGCAGAACTGTGTGTGATCAGGAAAAAAAAGTCAAAATCCTGGAATTTCTAGTCCCAATTCAACCCTACTTTTAGCCACCTTGGTGCCAGGGATGTAAAATCTCATTTAATTAGCTAACCAGTTAAACAATATGTTGAACCAGTTAACCGATTAAATGGGACACGTAGGACGTGTTAAAGATGGGCTTGGAACAGCCCACACACCTACCCCCTTGGCACACTGCTGTGACTGCTGAGCAACCCTACCCGTGGCGTGCCAGAGTGCCCTGTGCCTATGGCTGGTGGAGGGCTGCTCCAGCCCCCTCTGGTTAACCATAACCGGCTTACTGGTTAACCATTCACTTCCAAACTTGGTGTCCCCACTGCTAACATTAGGACAGTGGTCCCCAACACGGTGCCCGCATTTGTATGCGCCCGCCAAGTGCTCAGGGCTGGCCTGGCCCCGGGCACGTGGCGCATGTGCGGTGCCGGAGCTGGCCCCGGGCGCATGGTGCACGGTGAGCGCCGGCCCCGGGGGCACCGCAGATTGGCTGCCCGCGCTATGGCCACGTGGCGCATGGGGGGAGCGCAGGCTCCGGGCGTGCGGCACTTGCAGGGTGCGCCAGCCCTGGGCGCACAGCGCTTGGAGAGCGCCGGCCCCGGGCGCGCGGTGCTTGGGGGGGGGAGAGTGCCAGCGCTAGTGCCGGCCCCGGGCGCGTGGCGCTTGCAGGGTGCGCCGGCTCCGGGCACGCGGTGCTTGGGGGGAGAGCGCCGGTCCCGGGCGCGCGGCGCTTGGTGGGAGGCCCGGCCCTGGGCATGCGGTACTTGTGGGGGGGAGGGCGGCCCTGGGAATGTGTCTATGGGGGGGCCCCGCCCCCGGGTGCGCAATGGGGGGCTCCGCTCCAGGGCGCCCTGTGGGCAAACAGCCACACCCCTTGGCGCCCGGCAACCTCAAATGGTTGGGGACCACTGATTTAGGAGAAGCCATTGGCTGCCTCCCCTGCCCCGCCCCATTCCTTCTTTGACATTCCCCTGCTCCCATGGGGGTCACGCTGCCCCCCTTTGAGAGCTGATGCTGAAAAGTGCTGGGAAAGCTCGGGGCGATTATCTGCCTGACCCCGGTGAACAGGAGCTGCCAAAGGCCCTGAAGTGTGACAGACCCTGGAGCTGTGACCGGCCCTTTCACCCAGCAGGATGTGCCGAATGCCCCAGAGGACCAAGGGATGGTGGGCGTGGCACTTCAAGCACACCTTGATTTTCTTCTGTCAGGGCTGGGGCATCGGACCGTCCAGGCTGGGTTCCTGTGATTTCCCGCGCGTGCTGGGCGGATGGTTTCCTGTCCAGTGCAGATTGCTGCTGGTGCGGGACCTCTGCATATAAATGCTGGGTAAGTCCTGGTGGGTTTTTAATGGGCAGTGTCATGTGGTTTGGTAACTCAGGGTGCCCCTGTATAAAACTATGGTACGCCCACATCTTGAATACTGTGTACAGCTGTGGTCTCCTCACCTCAAAAAAGATATTTTGGCCTTGGAAAGGGTTCAGAAAAGGGCAACTAACATGATTAGGGGTTTGGAACGAGTCCCATATGAAGAGAGGTTAAAGCGATGGGACTTTTCAGTTTAGAAAAGAGGAGACTGAGGGGGGATATGATAGAGGTCTATAAAAACATGAGTGGTGTGGAGAGGGTGAATAAAGAAAAGTGATTTATTAGTTCCCATAATAGAAGAACTAGAGGACACCAAATGAAGTTAATGGGTAGCAGGTTTAAAACTAATAAGAGAAAGTTCTTCTTCACACAGCGTGTAGTCAACCTGTGGAACTCCTTGCCAGAGGAGACTGTGAAGGCTAGAACTATAACAGGATTTAAAGAGAAGCTAGATAATCTCACGGAGGTTAGGTCCATAAAAGGCCATTAGCCAGGAGATAGAAATAGTGTCCCTGGCCTCTGTTTGTGGAAGGCTGGAGAAGGATGGCAGGAGACAAATCGCTTGATCATTGTCTTTGGTCAACCCTCTTTGGGGCACCTGGTGCTGGCCACTGTCAGCAGACAGGCTACCCAGTACTGCCGTTCTTATGTTAGGGTTCTTGGTTGGGGCACAGGGCAGAGCCCATCAGTTCAGAGCTGCTAAGAGCAGAGTTATTTGCACTTACGTCCCAGCCAGACTCCCTCGTATCCCCTAACGCAGGGCTGGGGGGATCCTTTTTTGGGTCGGGGGCCACAGAGAAATCCGTCGGGCCTTGTAGTAGTTGGGCGGCAGGAGTGGAGCTTAGTGCCTACGGGGCAAGGGAAACAGAGAGGGCACCATGTCCACAGGGCCGGGGTGCCATTTTCCCTAGGGCCTCCGGGAGGGCGGGGGGAACGAGTGTGTCTATGGTCTAGGAGCCAGGGCCCACCAAAGATGAATCCGACCCAGGCTCTGGTTCATCTCTGCAGCGCTGCCGGCCGGTTCCCCCACCTCTTGGTCCCCACCCCAACTAGACCCGCTTCCCGACGGCTGGTTGCCCCCTGGCCAGCCCCGCTCCCTCCAGCCCCCTCCCAGCCAGCCCCGCTTCCCGACGGCCGGTTCCCCCCCCCCCCCTCTCTTCCAGCCAGTCCCGCCCCCCCCCCCTCCCGGCCCCTGCTGTTCGGTATTTTTTTTAAACCATCTGGTAACCCTAGCAGGTGGGGGTGAAAAGGGCACAGAACTGCCCGCAGAGGCGCGTCTGGGAATGAGATGCTGCTCTAACATCTCCGCCTCTGTTCACTTCCAGCCCCTGCCTCGTGGCGCTGGCCCCCCCGTGGCCTGGGAGGGCTCCCCAGATGCACCATGGCCCGGCATAGCAAGCTGCAGAAGCACGTCCTGAGCCTGTACAGGCAGTTCCTGTGCGCCGGCCAGGAGAAGCCGGGATTCCTGCCTCGCATCCAGGCCGAGTTCCGGAAGAACGCCAGCATCCCCCGGGCCGACGTGATGCACATCGAGTATCTGCTCCGCCGTGGCCAGAGGCAGCTGGCGCAGCTCCGAGACGCGAACACCAAACAGATGGGCACCTTTGTCCAAGCCAAACCCGAGGAGCAGTGACCCCTGCTGGTTGGCGCAAGCGTCTGTCTTGTACTGGGACGGTTGGGGGTGAATTCACAGATCTGCCTTCCTGGTTCTCACATCCCTGTGCACCCCTCGTGTCCGACCACAGGGAAGGAAACGTCCCGTCGGTGCCTGGCTTGGCATTCGCTGGGCTAAACGAAGCCGGGTTTAGGTGTCTTTATAGGCAGCCACTATAGGGTGAATTTAAGAAGCTGGTCTCGCTCATCCAGGCTTTTGAACAGTTCAGGTGTGGATGGGCGATCTGGAGGAGATGCTCTTGTTTCCAGGACCTGGTACACAATTCATTCTACCCCTGCTGGCTCCTCTCTTCCATCCTTAGCCAAAGACGAACAAGCCAGTTAGCCCAGGGAAATAAAAGAAAGGGAGAGCGGTGGCGGAAAACCCCGTGTCTGTCATTTTCTCCAATGATCCCTCAGTTGTCCGAAGGACGGGTAGGGCGCCCGGGCCCTCCCTCTCCACCGGGCCCCAACCCCGGGCCCTATCAGTGGTGGGCGGTTCCTACCACTGGCTCAGCGGGGAGTTCTCCCCGAAACGTGCCAAGCCCGCCAGGGCTTTTCCTGCCCCAGGTTGCTTCCTACCCCAGCCCTTTGGCCGACGGAGATCCCGCCTGGCGCTGGGCTGGCGGTGGCACTGACGTTGGCAGGCCCGAGGTCTGGGGCAGCAGCGACAGGGGATCAACAGCGGGCGCTGCGGTCGAGCTCGGCCCGGGGACTGTAGCGGCAGAGGCAGTTGGCCCCTCCGCCCCGAGGCCAGCCACAACTGAGCTGTCTCCCTGGCTTTTGTACCTGGCCCGCAGTTGGAGCATGCCCAGCACTGCTGTGGGGGCGGGGCCTGCTCAGCCCAGCACTCCAGTTTGCTCCTCCCTTGGCCAGTGCGGGGCTGGACCAAGGCATGTGCGGATGTGCACCACCAGTAACACAGGCTGCCTCCTCTGGGGGCTCTGCTGATCAGCTTAGTGGCACCTGAATTTCACCCGAGCGGCTGCCCATGCACACAGCTTGCAGAGCACACTGGCCCCTGACTGGCCACTGGCCGAGTGTGTGTTTGTGTATGTTGGTGTGTCCCTGTATGTATGTGTACACTGTGTTTGTATTTTTGTGTGTCCTTGCATGTGTGTGTGCGTGCCTGTGTGTGCACTGTGTGTGTGTGCACTGTGTGTGTGTGCGTGCCTGTGTGCGCATGTCTGTGTGTGCACTGTGTGTGTGTGCACTGTGTGCACTGTGTGTGTGTGTATGTCTGTATGTGCACTGTGTGTGTGTGCATGTCTGTGTGTGCACGGTGTGTGTGTGCGTGTCTGTGTGTGCACTGTGTGTGTGTGTGCATGTCTGTGTGTGCACTGTGTGTGTGTGCATGTCCTTGTATGTGCACGTGACCGTGTGAGTGAACATCTCTGAATCTTTCCGTGTCTCTGCAGGGGTGTTTATGTTTGTGTCCCTGCGTGTGTGCTCCACCTGTGGGAGTAGTTAGAGGGGGGGGGGGGTGTTTGGAGACAGGGTGGGGGGCAGGTGGTGGAACCTCCATCCCTAGAGGTTTTTAAGTCTCTGCTTGACAAAGCCCTGGCTGGGTTCATTTAGTTGGGGTTGGTCCTGTGTTGGGCAGGGGGCTGGACTCGATGACTCCTGAGGTCTCTTCCAGCCCTAGGGTTCTAGGATTCTGTGATAGGAGGTGTAATGGGGATGGGTAGATAGATGAGGTGCATGGGGACAGACAGACAGGCAGACAGGCAGAGGGTGCACAGGGACAGACAGATCACTAGATAGATATCGGCAGTGTGTGGGCGCCCAGTCGGCCCCAGGGGATCAGCGAGACGAGGTGGCTGGGTCGTGACTCTCACTGGACAGCACCGGCGGGCGGGCGGGCGAGGCAGACGAGGTTTCGCGCTGACACAGAGCTCTCCGGCAGGCTGGGAAATGGACTCCCAGCCCCACAGGTAAACCCAGGGCGATGCAGACGGGTTACCCCAGCGTTAGCCCAGATTGCCAGGAACCAGCCGAGGGGACGTGGCCTGTTAACAGTCACAGGGCCAAAGCCATAACGCCAGCATCGCCAGATGCCAGAACTCCTGCGGCCTTCCTACGCCCCTGGGTTTATGGCTTATTCCTGCAACCGGCAGCCTAGGGGCCCTGCCTTTGTCCTGCCGGCCTTCTGGGCCACTTCTCCCACAGAGCCCTTGCAAGCTGGGTTAGCTCTGGCCACACAGCCTGCTGCCCCTGCGGTTAGCCGTGCGGCTGGGCCCTTTCCCAGCCTGGCTCTCTCCCTGCACAAGCTGGTCCAATACGAGATCCCCGGCCCTGTCCCTGAGAGGTGCAATGGCTGGGCTGGCTCCGCGGCGCGGGTAGGGCTGCCAGTGTCTGGCACTGAACCGGACAGTCCAGTAGCTGGACTTTGTGTCTGGGAAACAAATAGAGAAAATACTGGCTGCATAAAGTGAGAGGGGAGGAAGAGATGTTTTCTGGGTTCCCACTGTGTGTGTGTGGGGGGGGGGCAGGGCTGAGGTTTCCATGCCCATAAGCAGGACAACAGAGATTTCTCCCTGCCTGCTCCTCTTGGGAATGTCGGGAGAGATTTCTCTGGGGGCCAAGGTACCGGGAATTCCCCAGCTCCCCTGAGTGCGGCAGCTCCCCACAACCGTGGCCCCGACCCCACTTACCGTCCACGTTCTTCTGGGCGCTGGGTGCTGCAGGGAGCGTCTGACCTCCTGGCTCAGCTCCCGCTCAGGGCGGGAGGACTCCAGCCGGGTGAGGCTCCCCCTGGCCTGCGGCTGGACAGGACACAGCAGGGAGCGGTGACCCCGTCTCCCATCGCAGCCTGGCCTGGGAGCTGGGCCCGATGTGGGAGGGGGCAGGGGCAGCCCCTCACCAGCCATGGAGAGAAGCCGGGGGGAGGGAAAATTGACCATGAGCCCCGAACACCCTGTTCCACCCGGGTCTGGCAGAGGGAGGGTCCATCCGTGGGGCACAGACTGACAGTCAGGGATGTGGGTTAGGAGGTGGAAAGGGGGCTCTATGTGTGGGGCACAGACTGGAAGTCACGGACATGGGACAGGTGCTGGAACGATGGGCTCTCTAGGGCACAGACTGGCAGTCAGGAATGTGGGGCAGAGTCTGGCAGAGAGGGGCTGTTTGTGGGGACAGACTGGCAGGTAGTTAAGGAAATGGGGGAGGGGATGATGGGGGGCTCTGTGGGGCACAGACTGGCAGTTAGTCTGGTCCATGGGGAGGTTGATGACTGATGACAGGAGACTAGCTGGTCTGTGGGGGTGTCTGGGGGGGGAAGTTTCTAGGATGCGGGAGATGGGGGTGGGGTTTGGGCAGGGGGGCACAGGCAGTGGTGGGCTGTGTGTGCACTGATGATACAGGATGCAGTTAACAGGTAGAAAATCTTCACACCTGGCAGCTGGACCAGCTGATGAGGTCTGTGGTGCTGCCTTTGAGCATCCCCTCTGGGAGCAGGTGGGGCTGTTGGATTCACTAGTCCGATGAGGCACTCGAGGGCC